>NC_089844.1:4160000-4390000 GCF_035609145.1 Eleutherodactylus coqui | reverse complement strand
GCGAGCGAGAGATGCGAGACAGGAGCGAGCGAGCGAGAGATGCGAGACAGGAGCGAGCGAGCGAGAGATGCGAGACAGGAGCGAGCGAGCGAGAGATGCGAGACAGGAGCGAGCGAGCGAGAGATGCGAGACAGGAGCGAGCGAGCGAGCGATGCGAGACAGGAGCGAGCGAGCGGGCGATGCGAGACAGGAGCGAGCGAGCGATGCGAGACAGGAGCGAGCGAGCGAGCGATGCGAGACAGGAGCGAGCGAGCGAGCGATGCGAGACAGGAGCGAGCGAGCGATGCGAGACAGGAGCGAGCGAGCGATGCGAGACAGGAGCGAGCGAGCGATGCGAGACAGGAGCGAGCGAGAGATGCGAGACAGGAGCGAGAGAGAGATGCGAGACAGGAGCGAGAGAGAGATGCGAGACAGGAGCGAGAGAGAGATGCGAGACAGGAGCGAGAGAGAGATGCGAGACAGGAGCGAGAGAGAGATGCGAGACAGGAGCGAGAGAGAGATACGAGACAGGAGCGAGAGAGAGATACGAGACAGGAGCGAGAGAGAGATACGAGACAGGAGCGAGAGAGAGATACGAGACAGGAGCGAGAGAGAGATACGAGACAGGAGCGAGAGAGAGATACGAGACAGGAGCGAGAGAGAGATACGAGACAGGAGCGAGAGAGAGATACGAGACAGGAGCGAGAGAGAGATACGAGACAGGAGCGAGAGAGATACGAGACAGGAGCGAGAGAGATACGAGACAGGAGCGAGAGAGATACGAGACAGGAGCGAGAGAGATACGAGACAGGAGCGAGAGAGACACGAGATAGGAGAGCGAGAGAGATACGAGATACGAGAGCGAGATGGATACGAGAGCGAGATGGATACGAGAGCGAGATGGATACGAGAGCGAGATGGATACGAGAGCGAGATGGATACGAGAGCGAGATGGATACGAGAGCGAGATGGATACGAGAGCGAGATGGATACGAGAGCGAGATGGATACGAGAGCGAGATGGATACGAGAGCGAGATGGATACGAGAGCGAGATGGATACGAGAGCGAGATGGATACGAGAGCGAGATGGATAGGAGATGTTTTTGAATGCACTTCTATTCTCTATTGAATATTTAATCTCACTATATATATATATATATATATATATATATATATATATACACGCATATGATGACAGTAATGAAGGCATGTGCTGGCCTCGTCATCGGGTGGCATCCCACGTATGGAGGAAGCCTAATGCCATTACAAGTCCCGGAAGGCTTCGTAACGCGACGACACACGTTTTAGTATCTGTTCCTATTAAAGGGTCAACATCTCTTGGTTGGCTTCTAACGTCTTTTGTAGCAGTGCCTTATTCACCCCGTATATGAGGGAGACCTCCGGCACCATTGTGTCACCCCACAAGAGCAGAGAGGAACGGTGTATGTTGCGCTTTTCTGCACGCTCAGATCAGATGGCTGAAGCGTTTCCACCTTCTAATGAAGGACGCTTTTACTTAACCTCTAATTCTCCATTTGGTTTTCATAGACGTACGATGAAGAGGCAGACGTGTCCGACGCCGTCATTAAGCCATTTAGTGGAATTCCTTTAATCTGGCATTCAATAATTCAGAAATGTTCATAGACTGTAACAGAACTGCGTGAGGAATCCGGAATGTCGCTGAGCACTTGGGGAAGCCTCCGATTAGAGATAACGATCTATTCCATATCAGACACTAGAGACGCAACTGGTAGCGTTGGACCTCCTTTGGATTTGAATGGCGCCCATTCGCAGGTATCAAGAGGACCCTGGGTGCACCAAGAACACCTCCCCCTGCATTACTGCACCTCCACCAGCGGACAGGAAGGGGTCAGCGATTCATGCTGCGTGTGCAAAATTCTGACCTCCCAGATAAATTAACAAGCTCTTTAAAAGAAAGCAGAAGAGAATCGGCGCAGTCGGCAGCACATTACAGACCAGGACACCGCAGCCTGGCGAATGCGTGGACAGAAACTCCGCCGCCATCGCCAACTCTATTCAAATCATAAACATTGTTCCAGCTGAATTACTCCACGCCCCTCGCACAGTGCGCCACTTAAAGAGACGCCAGGACAGAAACAAATCAGCAATGGAACAAATATGGTACATTGGGGGACGACGGACAGACCACTCAGGCATCCAATGGCACACCTATTACCGGGTCACATGGGCAGGCGACCCCTCGCTGACCCCCTAATCTGCCTCTGTGGGGGGTCAGCCATGATTACAACTCAGGAGCCCCTCAACCCAAAAGACTGAGCGAGCGTTCAAAGCTCATACACGACGGCCGCTGGCTGCAATGATCATCCGCCACCAGAGGAGGGCGCCGACCTCAAGGCCACTCACCTCACTGAGGTAAATAAAGAACGAGCACGTGGAGCCGTCAACGCCATAGTTGGAGTAGCATGCGTCCGAGCGCCACATGTCCTTCATCCACTGGAGAGAGAGAACAGAAAAGAGTCAGCCATGCGCTACACTGCTGCAGTGCATTATGGGAGACCGCATGACGGGTGGGGCTTAAATGTCCCATAGCCATATCTGCAAGTACAACTGATTAGCAGCTGGTGTACAAGCGACATCTCCCGCAATGCAGCGCAGCAAAATGGGATGACGACCAGAGATGGGAAACGTACCTTCACCTTCCCCTCGCAGTGGGGGTAGCCGTCCATGGGAGGCAATTCGCACTGCTCTTGGGCTCCGTTCAGGAGATCTGGGCAAAAGACAAACGGCAGGAGTCAAATACACAAGAATTTACAGATTACGGAGTAGCTATGGGCGGGGCAGCGGACATGTTATACAGTAAGGCGGAAATACAAATCGCAGAGCGGCCGGTGCGAATTACTCACCGAAATCAATGGCCGTATCAGCGTACGGCGGTCTGTGAATACACGCCATTGTCACGGCTAAAAATACACAATACAGAGCCTACTGAGAGACAGCACAGAGCATTTCAGGAGCCAACAGCGAGGAACAGCGACGCAGAGCATTTCAGGACAGACAACACATTTGGCATCGCCCTTAAAGGTGCCGTTATATTGGGGCGCGGCTCCTTCTACGGACACGGGTTAGACCGCCATCTGCACAGCGTTCCTTTCTATTGGGTTGTGGCTCCTTCTACGGACAAGGATTGGACCGCCGCCATTTGCACGGCGTTCCGTTCTACTGGGTTGTGGCTCCTTCTACGGATATGGATTAGACTGCCGCCATCTGCACTGCGTTCCGTACTATTGGAGTGCGGCTCCTTCTACAGACACGGATTAGACCGCCGCCATCTGCACAGCGTTCCGTACTATTGGGTTGCGGCTCCTTCTACGGATATGGATTAGACCGCCGCCATCTGCACTGCGTTCCGTTCTATTGGGGTGCGGCTCCTTCTACGGACACGGATTAGACCGCCGCCATCTGCACTGCGTTCCGTACTATTGGAGTGCGGCGCCTTCTACAGACACGGATTAGACCGCCGCCATTTGCACAGCGTTCCGTTCTACTGGGTTGCGGCTCCTTCTACGGATATGGATTAGACTGCCGCCATCTGCACTGCGTTCCGTACTATTGGAGTGCGGCTCCTTCTACGGATACAGATTAGACCGCCGCCATTTGCACGGCGTTCCGTTCTATTGGGTTGCGGCTCCTTCTACAGACACGGATTAGACCGCCGCCATTTGCACAGCGTTCAGTTCTATTGGGGCGCGCCTCCTGTACGGACACAGATTAGACCGCCGCCATTTGCACAGCGTTCCGTTCTACTGGGTTGCGGCTCCTTCTACGGACAACGATTAGACCGCCGCCATCTGCACTGCGTTACATTCTATTGGAGTGCGGCTCCTTCCACGGATACGGATTAGACCGCCGCCATCTGCACAGCGTTCCGTTCTATTGGAGTGCGGCTCCTTCTACGGATACGGATTAGACCGCCACCATGTGCACAGCGTTCCGTTCTACATCTGTTACTAAATAGCATCCTCGGCAGGGTCGGCGCGGCTGCTGTCTGACGAGGACGGGGCGAACGGTTACTGCGCAGGAAGTTCTGGGGTCCTCAGACTGCAGCGCTTCCTCAGTAACATCACAGACCCGCCATGACAGTCCCAATGCTCCATCCGCAGAGGAGCGCATCGCAGGCTGCAGTACAAAGTGCCTTAGCTCGTGCTCCAGAGCACTGCTTGCAGTCAGTGAATGCACACAATCCTTGCAGACGCCTTCTCACAGCTGAGGGTTCGTACAGTCTGCAGTCCGCGCTGTCAGCCCACTCACGTATTAAATGGCCCCCGCTCATTTGGAGTAACTCAGTTTAGGGGTTGTCTGAAGTATATCACCCCCCCTTTGTGTACGCCCAGCGGTGTCAGCACCCGTTTCTGCGACATGTGACCCCCGATGGCACCGGGTGCTTTATTGGCTACAGCAGTCAACAGCCAACAGAAACAAGGACCACCGGAGCCCTCCCCTACTGCCATCAATGACTGATTCGGGAAGCCCCTCTGAAAACATACCCCTGTCACCAAAACTAAGAGCTGTTCCCCATCAGTGGCTCCGCCACGTCACCCTGGGGCGCCGGTGGGGAGGATCAGCTCGCTCTTGTATTTTGGGTCGTTTGTATCATGCACATCTCCTTTAAGGGGTCTTCCAGAACGCCAATATGAATAGCTCATCAATATGTGATCAGTGGGGTCCGCCGCTCAGGAACAAGCAGCAGCATATGGGTGGGGGCCCCTTCCCGGCACACAGTCCAGCGAGGAGCCCGTGGCGCCCATCTGATCGCCAAGGCCCCTTCAAAAGGGCTTCCAAACGGTTGGATGTGGATGACCTAAGAATCGGGACTGATACACTGCACCGACACATTGTAACAAGCTGTTCTTAATGTACTTAACAGACTGGATACAATTGTAGCAAATCCTCAGCTTTAGAAATAAGATAATAATCTTTATTTGTATAGCGCCAACTTATTCCGCAGCGCTAAGAGGCAAGGAACAACATTGTATCCCAAAGAGCAGAGGATCCCCCGACCATCACCTACCCCGAAGGTGCTCCGCCAGGGGCCCCACCAATTACTAGAATGGGGGCCCCAATTCACATAAGCTTCTCCCTAAACTACTTCTGTGGACAGGCGATGCGACACACAAGGCGGCCGCCCATCACACGGTGACACTCGGGGCTGCAGACGCCTCACCTGGGCATCTCCATCCTGCCAGGAGGAACAGACGCCCTAGTGATGCCTGACACTACGGGGAAGCGCAGGAGCTCGCCCACCAGCATACACTCTAAAGCGGCCGCGGACAAACGCCACCCGAGGCGGCCGCCCATCACACGGTGACACTCGGGGCTGCAGACGCCTTACCTGGGCATCTCCATCCTGCCAGGAGGAACAGACGCCCTAGTGATGCCTGACACTACGGGAAAGCGCAGGAGCTCGCCCACCAGCATACACTCTAAAGCGGCCGCGGACAAACGCCACCCGAGGCGTCAGGACGTAAACACGGAAAACCAAAAACAGAGCTAAAAACACATAAGAAAAAAAACACGGAGATGGAAAAGCACTTGGGGACACTGATTGTAAGGACAGCCCGGCCACCACACGGGGGTCACAGCAGCGGATTCTGCTCCGTATGTGTGCGTTGCAGCAGCAACAGCGGGCCTGGCGAACATCTGATTGGCTGAAGTCCCGAGCGGCAGACCACAGACAACCATTAATGACCTGTCCTGAGGATACAGCTCTACTAGCATTGGCCTGGCGATCACCTTTAACTGCAGCAACCAGTGTCAGGCAGCTGCTGTCAAGGCATATAGGATCATGGGGATCATCAGAAGAGCTCTAGGGGCACATTGGATATTGTTGGCAGTTTTGGGAACCGCTACTCAAGAAAGACATATCAGATATTGAGCGGGTACAAATGGGGCAACAAAAGCAAGAAATAGATGGACTACAATAACCAGAGAGGATATCAAAACTGGGGGTATTTAGTCTAGAAAAAAGGGGGAAAAAAAGAAACGGCTGAGGGGCGCTCTAATATATATATATATATATATATATATATATATATATATATATATATATATATATATATATATATATATATATATATATATATATATATACACATACATATACATACACGGTCAGTTGATCTCTCCCATCATCTATTATACCCAGGACTATAACAAGGGGGTGCTCTAATAACTATGTATAATATATCAGGGGTCAGTACAGAGATCTCTCCCATCATCTATTATACCCAGGACTGTAACAAGAGGGCGCTCTAATAACTGTGTATAGATATATCAAGGGTCAGTACAGAGATCTCTCCCATCATCCATTATACCCAGGACTGTAACAAGGGGGCGCTCTAATAACTATGTATAATATATCAGGGGTCAGTACAGAGATCTCTCCCATCATCTATTATACCCAGGACTGTAACAAGAGGGCGCTCTAATAACTATGTATAGGTATATCAGAGGTCAGTACAGAGATCTCTGCCATCATCTATTATATCAAGGACTGTAACAAGGGGGCGCTCTAATAACTATGTATAATATATCAGGGGTCAATACAGAGATCTCTCCCATCATCTATTATACCCAGGACTGTAACAAGTGGGCGCTCTAATAACTATGTATAGATATATCAGGGGTCAGTACAGAGATCTCTCTGATCATCTATTATACCCAGGACTGTAACAAGGGGGCGCCCAAACAACTATGTATAATATATCATTGGTCAGTACAGAGATCTCTCCTATTATATATTCTGCCCAGGACTGTAACAAGGGGGCGCTCTAATAACTATGTATAGATATATCAGGGGTCAGTACAGAGATCTCTCCCATCAACTATTATACCCAGGACTGTAACAAGAGGGCGCTCTAATAACTATGTATAGGTATATCAGAGGTCAGTACAGAGATCTCTGCCATCATCTATTATACCCAGGACTGTAACAAGGGGGCGCTCTAATAACTATGTATAGATATATCAGGGGTCAGTACAGAGATCTCTCCCATCAACTATTATACCCAGGACTGTAACAAGGGGGCGCTCTAATAACTATGTATAATATATCAGGGGTCAATACAGAGATCTCTCCCATCATCTATTATACCCAGGACTGTAACAAGTGGGCGCTCTAATAACTATGTATAGATATATCAGGGGTCAGTACAGAGATCTCTCTGATCATCTATTATACCCAGGACTGTAACAAGGGGGCGCCCAAACAACTATGTATAATATATCATTGGTCAGTACAGAGATCTCTCCCATCATCTATTATACCCAGGACTGTAACAAGGGGGCGCTCTAATAACTATGTATAGATATATCAGGGGTCAGTACAGAGATCTCTCCCATCATCTATTATACCCAGGATTGTAACAAGGGGGCACTCTAATAACTATGTATAATATATCAGGGGTCAGTACAGAGTTCTCTCCCATCATCTATTATACTCAGGACTGTAACAAGGGGGCGCTCTAATAACTATGTATAGATATATCAGGGGTCAGTACAGAGATCTCTCCCATCATCTATTATACCCAGGACTGTAACAAGGGGGCGCCCAAACAACTATGTATAATATATCATTGGTCAGTACAGAGATCTCTCCTATTATATATTCTGCCCAGGACTGTAATAAGGGGGCGCTCTAATAACGATGTATAATATATCAGGGGTCAGTACAGAGATCTCCTTCATCATCTATTATGCCCAGGACTGTAACAAGGGGGCGCTCTAATAGCTATGTATAATATATCAGGGGTCAGTACAGAGATCTCTCCCATCATCTATTCTACCCAGGACTGCAACAAGGGGGCTGGAGTAGGTTGGGAGTAGGTGGAGCCTTGCAGTCTGAGCAGAGCTGAGCTACTGAGCAGACGTGTCTGGAGCCCTTTCCCTCTCCCTGGAGAGGTGAGAGGGCCTCCATGAGTGTACAACCTAGCACATCCTCCACCTTTCCCCGTGTGAGACCAGCGGGGAATGATGGTGTGTTACTGTCTCAGGAGGAGAGAGACTAAGAAGATCCCAGAGGCTGATGCAGCAAGACTCCATGGAGAGTGCAGGCCATCCTGGAAAGAAAGGTGAGTCTTCCCAAGGACGGGATGGTGGTGATTCCCTTATCCAGTACAAGGGGTGGGGTGAGCGCCGTCCCGGGGAGACCACCAACAAGTATAGTACCAGGATTCATCTATGTACTAATGAATTTGAGGCGTGCGGTCAGAAGCTTAAAAAGCTGCAGATGGAGCTGAAATCTGTGAAGGCTCGGGCAGAGACTGCTACAAGGAGAAAGGACCGTGACACTATATCAGAAGAGATGGGGAAGGTGAGAGAGGCCATTAAGCTTCATTCCACAAGAAAAGAGTACATTTTACAGAATGCTGGTGGATTTAAGGAAAAACTGAGCAACCAAGAGAGATTGGACAGCATGAGGAACCTCTCTGGGAAGGAGTTAGCAGTGACCTTGGTGTTTGATAGTGAGGAGGATGAGGCTGGTGTAATGGCGTCTCCAGGTGTGATGTCCTGCAGGGCGTCTCCAGATCTATCACCTGTGGAGATTTCCCAGTCCATCCCCCCACGGCAGCCCAGCCCAAGGCTGAGTGCTTCTTACTCCTCAGATGAGGAGGAAAGGGAGGGAGAAGGTGGTTATTTAATGGCAGAAATTAAAAGATTGGAATCCCCCACTAATATGTCCAATCTTTCTTTTGGGGACGACCTACCTGAGGAGGGCAAAGAAAGATCAGGAAAAGGCAAGCAGAAGAAAAACAAGAAGAAGAAGCAATTACAGGTCGTATGCACACGTTTTGTACCTTTTCCTAGCCCCTCTGGTCAAACAGACTCGGCATCTGTGGTGGTCCCGGGAATGGATCAGAGGGAGAGAATCTTTCCCAGCGGCACCCAGGGGGAGGATGGGAAAGACCCCCCTGATCAGCTGACCCCGGTACCAGTAATGGTGTTGGATGCTGAGCAGGGAGGGAAAGGTATGGCATCCGTTTTTAGTCAGGCACCTGCAGTGGGTGTTGAGACTCCCATGGACTGCACGCTCGCGGGTGGCGTGCAGTATTCAGAGACAGACCCCGCCCCCCGGAGCACACAGGCATCCAGGGAGGGGGTGCAGGCTATCACCTTATCAGAGGTGAATCCTGATGCCCGGAGCAGGCAGACATCAGCGGTGGTGTCAGAGTCTGGGCGCGGGATCACAGCTGCTCCGGCAGCACAGGACACCAGGGCATCGGCGGCGGTGCCGGCGTCTAGAAAGGGGCGGAGCCTAGGGACGTTATAGTGGCAAAATCGGTGACATCAGGTCACCGAGATCAAATGGCACTTGAAGTTAAGAAGTCTTCTCCTGTTTCAGGGGTACTAGTGTCAACAGGGATGCAGGTGGTGAGACGTGGAGGCGCGAAGGAGTTCTGGGGGAAGGGGCTACACATGGGGCTGGGCAGGAAAATTTACAGCAGCGTCTCTTGGAGGCCCTGAGGCGGGGAGAAAGAACGGCCAATATAGAGGGTGAGCAGGTTGACCTCGAGTTCTGGTTCCAACGGCATGGACTTGGGGCCTTCCGAGAGAATAGAGGGAATTGGTCGCTCCCAACAAGCGGGCCATCGGGGGCCAGAAGGAATGTAGTCCGTCTTCGGCATATAGGTAGCAGAGATACATGCCCAAAATGGGGGAAGGTGGTTGAGCTCCTGCTGAATATGGGCTTCAGGGCATATGACATCTTTGCCCTGATCCATCCTTTTGGCACCTCTGAGTTTGATATCAGCTTTGTTCGGTCAGAAGGTCTTGAAGTTTTCTGGTCGAATTATGAGCTGGTTCAGACTAGGCCCGACTGGCGGGATTCCGAGGTGATCCCCGTTTCCCGCCAGGACACGGTGAAGTCAGTGACCGTTTTAACCCGTAATGAGTCACTGGCGTTCATTGACATCATGACCTGGATATCTCGTTACGGGGAGGTGCAGGGCAACCCCACAAAGAACCGTGAGGAGTACGGCATCTGGTCTGGAGCCTGGACTTTCCTGGTGAAATTGAGGCGGTCCGGAAACTCTGTTACCCACATTCGCTCCTCTGCTTTCTTGGGAAGAGATAGGATCCTGGCCTTTTACCAGGGGCAGCCGAAGGTCTGTCACAAGTGCGGTGACCCCACACATTTCAGTGCAGCATGTATCAAACTGATGTGTACATTGTGTGGGGGAGAGGGTCACCATGCCGCCTCCTGTACGGACATTCGCTGCAACCTGTGTGGTGTCCTAGGACACCCCTTCAGTCACTGTTCTCAGTGTGCCTGTGCTGATGTTTCTCCTGATCCGACTGGGGTACCCCAGGGCAGCGGGGCCTCAGCTGGAGAGGGGGTGGGCGGAAGTAGAGGGTCTGGGGGGCCGGTGATGGAAAATGGTGGAAGAGTGAGTAAGACCAAACAGCAGATGTTCCGAAAGAAGGCAGGGGAAGGGGGTGAATCCAGTAGGATGACCCTGGTCCCTGTTTCCCAAGGGCCAGTAACACCCCTGAGGACATAAGGGGCAGTGATTTGGAGGAAGAGGTCAGGAGACTGGCGAGTGAGGAGGAGAGGTCCAGTTCCCTATCAAGTTTCCATCCAGAAGACAGTGTGGATGAGGAGAGTAGGGAATGGCAAAAGGAAAAACGTAAGAAGGGTAAACAGAATAAAAAGAAGGGGAAAAAGAAATCTTCTCCCCCTCCAGGTCAGATGCTAAAGGAGGGCCAAACCGGCTCCCCTCCTCCCCTCTGGTCATCTTAACAAACCGCTTTCAGACTCTGGAAGGAGGCGACCCTGAATCCTCATTAGAGGAGGAGGAGGTGGGGGAGCCAAGGAATAGAGTAGTGCCGGTGGGGGACGTCGCTCCCCTCCCCCTGGGCGACCACAAGTTCCTCTGGGGGTTAGGGGAGACTCAGTGTCACTGGACAAAGGTGAGGGCTCCTCTCCGAATCTGGAGGGGGGTTCGCAAAAAGAAATAAACATCATGTAAATAATATAAATATTGTAGAAATGGACATGTCGGAGTGTTTAAAAAGGGTGGTAGGGATTCTGATGGGGAATCAGGTAATGTAAAGAGGAGAGCTGTCCAACTCTATCACCCTTGATGGCGGCACTCACCCCGTTGACGTTGGCGACCATTAATGTTGCTAGCATTAAGTCTGATATGGCTCGCTTTATGGCCTTTGATTTTTTTCAGCCGGAATGAAGCTGATATTTTGTTTTTGCAAGAGACCAGGCTAACAGACCTGGCCAGTATCCATAAAGCAAAGAGGGAGTGGACTCATGGGCCCTCCTATTGGTCTCTTGCGGCCGAACCATATAGCAGGGTGGCGGTTCTTTTTAAAACCGCAGCGGTTGAATGCAGACGGGTAATCGAGGTGGAAATGGGGAGGTGCTTGGTCTTGGACGTCCTTATCAGAGGTCAAGAGCTTTGGCTCATAAATATTTATGGTCCTCAGAGCAAGAACGAGAGGAAGGACCTCTTCATAAGGATCAAGCCCTTTCTTTTTACGAGCCGACTGGTGATCTTTGGCGGAGACTTCAATAATGTCTCGAGGCTCTGTGATAGGGGAGGTGCCAGAGACAAGTTGGCTTACAACAGCGTCGCTTTGAATAATATAGTGAGTGAGGCTCGCCTGGTGGATGTCCACGTTCGGCACACCACAGGCGACACGGGGTTCACTTTTTATCGAGGTAGTTGTAGATCTAGAATAGATAGGTTTTATTTAAAGGAGGAGGCTGTCTCCTCACCAATTCTGGTGGTGGAGGTGGAATTCTCCGATCACCGTTTAATTATGTTTTCTCTGAATGTTTCAGAAACCCCTCGGATGGGAAGAGGTTTATGGAAGTTAAATTCGGCACTCCTGGAGAAGGTGGAAATAAGACAGTCCTTTGAGGATTTTCTGCAGAGCCAGCTTCCACTGATGGGCCTTTGTAACAGTAAGGCAGAGTGGTGGGAGATCTTCAAGAAACGGGTTGCAAAATATTTCCGTGAGCTCTCAAACCTCAGAAGTTTGACCCAGTACCGTTTATATCAAGCTTTGAGGAGGAAACTCGAGCAAATTCTCGACTGGGGGCAGCCGTGAGGAAGCCTCCAGGGTGAAAGCCTTGCTGAAGGGATGTCAGTATGATAGGCACACATCTTTAGTTTTTGAGAAGGATTTCGGGAAATTTTGCTCGCCTGACCCCTACAGAAACTGTAAGTTGTCAGTGAATAGTAGGTTGGTAACGGGTCTGGTTAATAGTACAAGATCTCTGAAAAGGTCCTGTTCAGGGATCCTGGAGGTCGTCAGATCTTTCTACTCACACCTTTTAGCAAGGAAGGATCTAGATCGGGTCAAGATGTCGGCTCTCCTGGCTGATACCATCCCTGAGAAGGGGGTGGCGTCGTCGCTTGACGTTTTGACAGAACCGATCAGGGAAGAGGAAGTGAGACTGGCCTTTGATGGGCTTGCCCTCAAGAAAACGCCAGGTCCGGATGGCTTAACATCCAAGTTTTATAAGACCTTTAAGGAGCTTTTGGCTTCCCTGTTGACCGAGATATTTAATGAATGTCTATCCTCGGGCATTCTGCCAGAGTCAATGAGGAGGTCGGCCCCGATCATTCTATCAAAGGGTAAAGATCCATCCCGGATTGGGAATTGGCATCCCATAGCGCTTCTCTATAAGGACCGGAAGGTTGACCTGGTCAGTCCTTCTGAGATACGGTTTACCAATAGGGTTTATTGATTGGCTTAAAGTTTTGTATGCAGTGGCTGAGTTTCCCGCTGGTGAACGGTTGGGTCGGGCGCCCCTTTGGGTGGGGTCCGGTGTCCGCCAGGGTTGTCCTTTGAGCCCGTTGCTATATGTGTTAGCGATTGACCCCTTTTTAAGACGGTTGAATGGCGGACCACTCGCGGGGGTCGGGATGGGCCTGGGGGCGGGGTTTGCACTTAGGGCAGTGGCCTACGCTGACGATGTCACTGTCTTTGTCTCGTCCGAGGAGGAGGCAGGATGGGTGATGTCGGAGGATGTTAGGTATTCGGAGGCATCCGGATCCCGAGTCAATTGGGACAAGTGTGAAAGTCTCTGGCTGGGGGGAGGAGATCCTGACTTCAGTCTCCCGGAGCCTCAAGAATTTGCAAAAGTTTTAGGCATCCAATTTGGCCAGGGTGATTACCTAGGGAGAAATTAAGACGGTAAACTGAAAGATGTCAGTCAGAAGGTTGACCAGTGGAAGGGATGGTCTTTGTCCCTGAGGGAAAGGGTTAGCCTTATCAAGACATTCCTGCTCCCGTTGTTAATCTATTTGGGCAGTGTATGTATCTTGCCGGAGCCTCTCTGGACAAGAGTCTATAGTCCGTTCTTCCAGCTGTTGTGGGGGAACCGACTAAACCTAGTAAAGCGGGAGGTCACATACCGCACAAGGAGACTAGGGGGGTTGTGTATGGTGAACCCCGTGGTATTCCTAGTGAATACCTTTCTTTAAATCAATATAGCAAACTTCTGGAATACAGGAAGGGCTCCTTTGTGGGTAGTCTCCCCTAAGGCATGGTTTAGGCCTTTCTTCCAGGAATGGGAGACAGGAGGATGTGTGAAAGTTTTTTGTTCAACCCATGGACATCTCCCAGCTTATGTTGCATCGGTTCTGAAGGGTCATCCGTCGTTGGGGCTTGGGGGGCTGAGGACATTAGGACTCTGTCAAGGAGGTTTGACAATAGGGTTCTGGTCACCAGCTTCCAAAATCCACTGGCCCTCAGGAACTGCCCAGATCAGGACCTAGAGGTAGGGTTAGTTTTGTGAAATTCAGTAAGGGTCCCATTGAAGTTTTGGGATTTGGCCTGGCGCTCCTTCCATGGTAAGTTTTATGTGAGGGATAACTTGAAGTACAGAAAGGTGGAAGAGAGGGACTGTCCCCGGGAGGAGTGTGGCTCTGTAGTGGAGACTATGGAGCATTTTTTACTTCAGTGTCCCTTGAATACAGAGGTCTACAGAAGGGTAGGGGCTTCCATCGGTTGGCCTAGGCTGGCTGTCCTCTCCTATCCTGAGTGGGCCTATGGGGCATTCAGAGATCTGGGTGGACGGGACAGGTGCACATTATATCTAGTTAGTCTAGTGGTTAGGTACTACACGTGGCACGCGCGGTGTTTAGTTTTGGCGCGTCAAAAAATCCTCCCTGTGGATGTGGTGTAGGGACATCCTCGGGGACCTGGTGAAGGTGCGTTCTTTGGACCCAACAGGTTGCGTGCACTCAGGGCCTCTCGCCTATGGAGGGGTCTTTATTTTGGAGTGCCCTAGCGTAGGGTCTCCTTTCCAGGTGATGGGCTAATTATTTTTTTTTCTGCTCACTTGATAGCTTTTTGTTTTAGTAAATAGAGGAAGAAAAGAGGGCTTGTAAGCACTGAACCTGAGCTTCTTAATGGTATAAGGTGTGTGGTATGTAGAGTATAAGGTGTCGTATTAGTATAAACTAAGTAGAAGTAAGGGGAAAAAAAGTAAAAAATAAATATATATATATATAAAAAAAATATAAAAAAATAAGGTTTATATTTCTGTGCATTATGTAGGCGGGTATTTGGGTTATGTTTTCTTTTTGAGATATGGTTTTTGATTTTAGGTTTTATATTATGTTATATTTAGGCCACATGGGGGAGAGAGCGGAAAAGGGGGAGGAGAAAAGGGGAAATTATATATATATATATATATATATATATATATATATATTGTGTATGGTAAAGTGTATTATGGGGAGTATAATGATCACAAATTATATATATTGGAGAGGAAGGAGAGACATGTCTGACTCCGAGGAGGAGAGCCAGGACCGGCAGCTCAAAATAGTCATCATAGGGGATGGAGCCTGTGGGAAGACATCGTTGGCCACGCGGTTTGCCCAGGAATCGTTCGGAAAACAGTACAAATGATATATATATATTCACGCTGTAATAGAGATGGGTCGGTGCAGCTTCTGCCGTGGCTTCTGCTACAATTTCTGTAACACATCGTTGTGCAGCATCGGTCTTGGTGGGGTATGACCTCGTTAGTAATTGCATCCTTTTCTATTCTGTTTCCGGACGGACGGTAAATACCTGAGGAACACCTGGAGTCCGAACAAAAGGTCTGTAACCGGAAAAGATCTGGCTTACCAGGAAGATCGGGGATACAATGCAAGTCTGAAGTGGGCGTATACTGGAGGTCCGATGGATACAGTTTGAAGCAAACCTGTTTATGTTGTCTTGGACATTTGTGTTGTTTTCTTGGCTTAGTCCAAAAGGCTTGTTTTGTTATGTTTTTCATTTTTCTAATAAAATAGGGTTACAGAGATCTCTGCCACCATGTATTATACCCAGGACTGTAACAAGGGGGCGCTCTAATAACTATGTATATACACATCAGGGGTCAGTACAGAGATCTCTCCCATCATCTATTATACCCAGGACTGTAACAAGGGGGCGCTGTAATAACTATGTATAATATATCAGGGGTCAGCACAGAGATCTCTCCCATCATCTATTATACCCATAACTGCAACAAGGGGGCGCTATAACTATGTATAATATATCAGGTGTCAGTACAGAGATCTCTCTATTCATCCATTATACCCAGGACTGTAACAAGGGGGCGCTCTAATAACTATGTATAGATATATCAGGGTCAGTACAGAGATCTCTCCCATCATCTATTATACCCAGGACTGTAACAAGGGGGCGCTCTAATAACTATGTACATATATATCAGGGGTCAGTACAGAGATCTCTCCAATCATCTATTATACCCAGGACTGTAGCAAGGGGGCGCTCTAATAACTATGTACATATATATCAGGGGTCAGTACAGAGATCTCTCCCATCTATTATACCCAGGACTGTAACAAGGGGGTGCTCTGATAACTATGTATACTATATCAGGGGTCAGTACAGCGATCTCTCCCATCATCTATTATACCCAGGACTGTAACAAGGGGGCGCTCTAATAGCTATGTATAGATATATCAGGGTCAGTACAGAGATCTCTCCCATCATCTATTATACCCAGGACTGTAACAAGGGGGCGCTCTAATAACTATGTACATATATATCAGGGGTTAGTACAGAGATCTCTCCAATCATCTATTATACCCAGGACTGTAACAAGGGGGCGCTCTAATAACTATGTATAATATATCAGGTGTCAGCACAGAGATCTCTCTAATCATCCATTATACCCAGGACTGCAACAAGGGGGCGCTCTAATAACTATGTATAATATAACAGGGGTCAGTACAGAGATCTCTCCCATCATCTATTATACCCAAGACTGTAACAAGGGGGCGCGCTCCAATAACTATGTATAGATATATCAGGGGTCAGTACAGAGATCTCTTCCATCATCTATTATACCCATAACTGCAACAAGGGGGCGCTATAACTATGTATAATATATCAGGGGTCAGTACAGAGATCTCTCCCATCATCTATTATACCCTGGACTGTAACAAGGGGGCGCTCTAATAACTATGTATATCAGGGGACAGTACAGAGATCTCTCTCATCATGTATTTATACCCAGGACTGTAACAAGGGGGCGCTCTAATAACTATGTATAGCTATATCAGGGGTCAGTACAGAGATCTCCCCCGTCATCTATTATACCCAGGACTGTAACAAGGGGCCGCTCTAATAACTATGTATAATATATCAGGGGTCAGTACAGAGATCTCTCCCATCATCTATTATACCCAGGGCTGTAACAAGGGGGCGCTATAACTATGTATAATATATCAGGGGTCAGTACAGAGATCTCTCCCATCATCTATTATACCCAGGATTGTAACAAGGGAGCGTTCTAATAAATATGTATAATATATCAGGGGTCAGTACAGAGATCTCTCCTATCATCTATTATACCCAGGACTGTAACAAGCGGGCGCTCTAATAACTATGTATAGATATATCAGGGGTCAGTACAGAGATCTCTCCCACCATCTATTATACCCAGGACTGTAACAAGGGGGCGCTCTAATAACTATGTATAGATATATCAGGGGTCAGTACAGAGATCTCTTCCATCATCTATTATACCCAGGACTGTAACAAGGGGGCGCTCTAATAACTATGTATAGATATATCAGGGGTCAGTACAGAGATCTCTTCCATCATCTATTATACCCAGGACTGTAACAAGGGGGCGCTCTAATAACTATATATAATATATCAGGGGTCAGTACAGAGATCTCTCCCATTATCTATTATACCCAGTACTGTAATAATGGCCTATATCAGCTGTAGTAGCTACATAGCATTCTGAAACTAAAAATGAGGCACTGATGGCATGTGATGATTCTCGGTTTGCATCATGGCGTCTGACAGAGGGTGTAATCTGCTGCTCACTGTTCTCCCTGAAATAAAGGTGATTATTAAAACCACCATGGAATAACTGGTTTTCATTAGTCATAATCTTGTAATCGTGCACATAGCGCCAATCACTGAAGCCGTATCTCGCCCCACAAACGACGCTGCAACGGCTGCCTGCCAATAGAATGCATCTCCTTGGGTGCAGACGGTTTTCAGCTCCTAGATGTCAGACATCAATCACCCTTCACACGACCATTCCTCAGAACAGATCAAACACCATCATCACTGGCCCCAGGGGTAGAGCGGTGCAATACAAGCCCAAGGGAGAGAATGGCTTTATTGTAAGGCAGATCTTCTGATACTCCCACTTCATGTCTTCACATCTGACAGCATCATTCTCCCCATGAAACACATCACTGTCTGTGGCGGAAAAGTCTCATCACAGGACACAAAGTTACATTTATACTTAGCCAACTCTTACAGCGAGAAACAATGCAAAAACCACCGTGATACTATGGGAAAGACGGTATCACACAATGCTATAGCACCGACTCCATAGGCATTGACTGAACCATTCAGGAAAAAGTCTATTACCATTATGACACTGCTCCCCTATATACAAGAAGAGAACTACTATAATACTGCCCCCTATGTACAAGAATATAACTACTATAATACTGCCCCCTATGTACAAGTATATAACTGCTATAATACTGCCTCCTATGTACAAAGATATAACTACTAAAATACTACCTCTGTGTGCAAGAGTATAACTACTATAATACCGCCCCCTATGTACAGGGATATAACTACTATATTACTGTCCCCTATGTACAAGAATATAACTACTATAATACTGCCCCCTATGTACAGGGATATAACTACTATAATACTGTCCCCTATGTACAAGAATATAACTACTATAATACTGCCTCCTATGTACAAGAATATAATTACTATAATACTGCCCCCTATGTACAGGGATATAACTACTATAATACTGCCCCCTATGTACAAGAATATAACTACTATAATACTGCCCCCTATGTACAAGGATATAACTACTATAATACTGCCCCCTATGTACAAGAATATAACTACTATAATACTGCTCCGATGTACAAGAATATAACTACTATAATACTGCCCCCTATGTACAAGAATATAACTACTATAATACTGCCCCCTATGTACAAGAATATAACTACTATAATACTGCCCCCTATGTACAGGGATATAACTACTATAATACTGCCCCCTATGTACAAGAATATAACTACGATAATACTGCCCCCTATGTAAAAGAATATAACTACGATAATACTGCCCCCTATGTACAAGAATATAACTACTATAATACTGCCCCCTATGTACAAGAATATAACTACTATAATACTGCTCCTATGTACAAGAATATAACTACTATAATACTGCTCCCCTATATACAAGAAGATAACTACTATAATACTGCCCCCTATGTACAAGAATATAACTACTATAATACTGCAACCTATGTACAAGAATATAACTACTATAATACTGCTCCCTATGTACAGGGATATAACTACTATAATACTGCTCCTATGTACAAGAATATAACTACTATAATACTGCTCCCCTATATACAAGAAGATAACTACTATAATACTGCCCCCTATGTACAAGAATATAACTACTATAATACTGCCCCCTATGTACAAGAATATAACTACTATAATACTGCTCCCTATGTACAAGAATATAACTACTACAATACTGCCCCCTATGTACAAGAATATAACTACTATAATACTGCCCCCTATGTACAAGAATATAACTACTATAATACTGCCCCCTATGTACAAGAATATAACTACTATAATACTGCCCCCTATGTACAAGAATATAACTCCTATAATACTGCCCCCTATGTACAAGAATATAACTACTATAATACTGCCCCCTATGTACAGGGATATAACTACTATAATACTGCCCCCTATGTACAAGAATATAACTACGATAATACTGCCCCCTATGTAAAAGAATATAACTACTATAATACTGCTCCCTGTGTACAAGAATATAACTACT
The DNA here is from genome assembly GCF_035609145.1 of Eleutherodactylus coqui. Lineage (NCBI taxonomy): Eukaryota > Metazoa > Chordata > Amphibia > Anura > Eleutherodactylidae > Eleutherodactylus > Eleutherodactylus coqui. The sequence continues at coordinate 4,370,619 of NC_089844.1, read as the reverse complement.
ATAATACTGCCCCCTATGTACAAGAATATAACTACTATAATACTGCTCCCCTATATACAAGAAGATAACTACTATAATACTGCCCCCTATGTACAAGAATATAACTACTATAATACTGCCCCCTATGTACAAGAATATAACTAATATAATACTGCCCCCTATGTACAGGGATATAACTACTATAATACTGCCCCCTATGTACAAGAATATAACTACGATAATACTGCCCCCTATGTAAAAGAATATAACTACTATAATACTGCTCCCTGTGTACAAGAATATAACTACTATAATACTGCCCCCTATGTACAAGAATATAACTACTATAATACTGCTCCCCTATATACAAGAAGATAACTACTATAATACTGCCCCCTATGTACAAGAATATAACTACTATAATACTGCCTCCTATGTACAAGAATATAACTACTATAATACTGCCCCCATGTACAAGAATATAACTACTATAATACAGCCCCCTATGTACAAGAATATAACTACTATAATACTGCCCCCTATGTACAAGAATATAACTACTATAATACTGCCTCCTATGTACAAGTATATAACTACTATAATACTGCCCCCTATGTACAAGAATATAACTACTATAATACTGCCTCCTATGTATAAGAATATAACTACTATAATACTGCCCCCTATGTACAAGAATATAACTACTATAATACTGCCTCCTATGTACAAGTATATAACTACTATAATACTGCCCCCTATGTACAAGAATATAACTACTATAATACTGCCTCCTATGTACAAGAATATAACTACTATAATACTGCCCCCTATGTACAAGAATATAACTACTATAATACTGCCCCCTATGTACAAGAATATAACTACTATAATACTGCCCCCTATGTACAAGAATATAACTACTATAATACTGCCCCCTATGTACAAGAATATAACTACTATAATACTGCCTCCTATGTATAAGAATATAACTACTATAATACTGCCTCCTATGTACAAGAATATAACTACTATAATACTGCCCCCTATGTACAAGAATATAACTACTATAATACTGCCCCCTATGTACAAGAATATAACTACTATAATACTGCTCCCGATGTACAATAATATAACTACTATAATACTGCCCACTATGTACAAGAATATAACTACTATAATACTGCCCCCTATGTACAAGAATATAACTACTATAATACTGCTCCCTATGTACAAGAATATAACTACTATAATACTGCCCCCTATGTACAAGAATATAACTACTATAATACTGCCCTCTATGTACAAGAATATAACTACTATAATACTGCCCACTATGTACAAGAATATAACTACTATAATACTGCCCCTATGTACAAGAATATCACTACTATAATACTGCCCCCTATGTACAAGAATATAACTACTATAATACTGCTCCTATGTACAAGAATATAACTACTATAATACTGCCCCCTATGTACAAGACTATAGCTACTATAATACTGCTCCTATGTACAAGAATATAACTACTATAATACTGCCTCCTATATACAAGAATATAACTACTATAATACTGCTCCCTATGTACAAGAATATAACTACTATAATACTGCCCCCTATGTACAAGAATATGACTACTATAATACTGCCCCCTATATACAAGAATATAACTACTATAATAATGCCTCCTATATACAAGAATATGACTACTATAATACTGCCCCCTATGTACAAGAATATAACTACTATAATACTGCCCCCTATGTACAAGAATATAACTACTATAATACTGCCTCCTATGTACAAGAATATAACTACTATAATACTGCCCCTATGTACAAGAATATAACTACTATAATACTGCTCCCTATGTACAAGAATATAACTACTATAATACTGCCCCCTATGTACAAGAATATAACTACTATAATACTGCTCCCTATGTACAAGAATATAACTACTATAATACTGCCCCCTATGTACAAAAATATAACTACTATAATACTGCCCCCTATGTACAAGAATATAACTACTATAATACTGCCCCCTATGTACAAGAATGTAACTACTATAATACTGCCCCCTATGTACAAGAATATAACTACTATAATACTGCCCCTATGTACAAGAATATAACTACTATAATACTGCCTCCTATGTACAAGAATATAACTACTATAATACTGCCCCCTATGTACAAGAATATAACTACTATAATACTGCCTCCTATGTACAAGAATATAACTACTATAATACTGCCTCCTATGTACAAGAATATAACTACTATAATACTGCCTCCTATGTACAAGAATATAACTACTATAATACTGCCCCCTATATACAAGAATATAACTACTATAATACTGCCTCCTATGTACAAGAATATAACTCCTATAATACTGCTCCTATGTACAAGAATATAACTACTATAATAATGCCCCTATGTACAAGAATATAACTACTATAATACTGCTGCTATGTACAAGAATATAACTACTATAATACTGCCCCCTATATACAAGAATATAACTACTATAATACTGCCTCCTATGTACAAGAATATAACTACTATAATACTGCCCCCCTATGTACAAGAATATAGCTACTATAATACTGCCCCCTATGTACAAGACTATAACTACTATAATACTGCCCCCTATGTACAAGAATATAACTACTATAATACTGCCCGCTATGTACAAGACTATAACTACTATAATACTGCCCCTATGTACAAGAATATAACTACTATAATACTGCCCCCTATGTACAAGAATATAACTCCTATAATACTGCTCCTATGTACAAGAATATAACTACTATAATACTGCCCCCTATGTACAAAAGTATAACTGCAACTGAGCAGCGCATTTAGATTAGCAGGGTTTTCAGCTCTGAATGCCTGCAGTGTTGTCGATACAGTTTTGGAGTACAATACAGGATGTAACTCAGGAGCAGTACAGGATAAGTAATGTATGTATACAGTGACTCCACCAGCAGAATAGTGAGTGCAGCTCTGGAGTATAATACAGGATGTAACTCAGGATCAGTACAGGATAAGTAATGTATGTACACAGTGACTCCACCAGCAGAATAGTGAGTACAGCTCTGGGGTATAATACAGGATGTAACTCAGGAGCAGTACAGGATACGTAATGTATGTACACGGTGACTCCACCAGCAGAATATTGAGTGCAGCTCTGGGGTATAATACAGGATGTAACTCAGGAGCAGTACAGGATAAGTAATGTATGTACACAGTGACTCAACCAGCAGAATAGTGAGTGCAGCTCTGCAGTATAATACAGGATGTAACTCAGGAGCAGTACAGGATAAGTAATGTATGCACACAGTGACTCCACCAGCACAGAATAGTGAGTGCAGCACTGGGGTATAATACAGGGTGTAACTCAGGAGCAGTACAGGATAAGTAATGTATGTACACAGTGACTCCACCAGCAGAATAGTGAGTGCAGCTCTGGGGTATAATAAAGGATGTAACTCAGGAGCAGTACAGGATAAGTAATGTATGCACACAGTGACTCCACGAGCACAGAATGGTGAGTGCAGCTCTGGGGTATAATACAGGGTGTAACTCAGGAGCAGTACAGGATAAGTAATGTATGTACACAGTGACTCCACCAGCAGAATAGTGAGTGCAGCTCTGGGGTATAATACAGGATGTAACTCAGGGTCAGTACAGGATAGGTAATGTATGTACACAGTGACTCCACCAGCAGAATAGTGAGTGCAGCTCTGGAGTATAATACAGGATGTAACTCAGGATCAGTACAGGATAAGTAATGTATATACACAGTGACTCCACCAGCAGAATAGTGAGTGCAGCTCTGGAGTATAATACAGGATGTAACTCAGGAGCAGTACAGGATAAGTAATGTATGTATACAGTGACTCCACCAGCAGAATAGTGAGTGCAGCTCTGCAGTATAATACAGGATGTAACTCAGGAGCAGTACAGGATAAGTAATGTATATACACAGTGACTCCACCAGCAGAATAGTGAGTGCAGCTCTGGGGTATAATACAGGATGTAACTCAGGGTCAGTACAGGATAGGTAATGTATGTACACAGTGACTCCACCAGCAGCAGAATAGTGAGTGCAGTTCTGGGGTATATTACAGGATGGAACTGAGGAGCAGTACATGATAAGTAATGTATGCACACAGTGACTCCACCAGCACAGAATAGTGAGTGCAGCTCTGGGGTATAATACAGGGTGTAACTCAGGAGCAGTACAGGATAAGTAATGTATGTACACAGTGACTCCACCAGCAGAATAGTGAGTGCAGCTCTGGGGTATAATAAAGGATGTAACTCAGGAGCAGTACAGGATAAGTAATGTATGCACACAGTGACTCCACGAGCACAGAATGGTGAGTGCAGCTCTGGGGTATAATACAGGGTGTAACTCAGGAGCAGTACAGGATAAGTAATGTATGTACACAGTGACTCCACCAGCAGAATAGTGAGTGCAGCTCTGGGGTATAATACAGGATGTAACTCAGGAGCAGTACAGGATAAGTAATGTATGTACACAGTGACTCTACCAGCAGAATAGTGAGTGCAGCTCTGGGGTATAATACAGGATGTAACTCAGGAGCAGTACAGGATAAGTAATGTATGTACACAGTGACTCCACCAGCAGAATAGTGAGTGCAGCTCTGGGGTATAATACAGGATGTAACTCAGGAGCAGTACAGGATAAGTAATGTATGTATACAGTGACTCCACCAGCAGAATAGTGAGTGCAGCTCTGCAGTATAATACAGGATGTAACTCAGGAGCAGTACAGGATAAGTAATGTATATACACAGTGACTCCACCAGCAGAATAGTGAGTGCAGCTCTGGGGTATAATACAGGATGTAACTCAGGGTCAGTACAGGATAGGTAATGTATGTACACAGTGACTCCACCAGCAGCAGAATAGTGAGTGCAGTTCTGGGGTATATTACAGGATGGAACTGAGGAGCAGTACATGATAAGTAAAGTATGTACACAGTGACTCTACCAGCAGAATAGTGAGTGCAGCTCTGGGGTATAATACAGGATGTAACTCAGGAGCAGTACAGGATAAGTAATGTATGTACACAGTGACTCCACCAGCAGAATAGTGAGTGCAGCTCTGGGGTATAATACAGGATGTAACTCAGGATCAGTACAGGATAAGTAATGTATGTACACAGTGACTCTACCAGCAGAATAGTGAGTGCAGCTCTGGGGTATAATACAGGATGTAACTCAGGAGCAGTACAGGATAAGTAATGTATGTACACAGTGACTCCACCAGCAGAATAGTGAGTGCAGCTCTGGGGTATAATACAGGATGTAACTCAGGATCAGTACAGGATAAGTAATGTATGTACACAGTGACTCCACCAGCAGAATAGTGAGTGCAGCTCTGGGGTATAATACAGGATGTAACTCTCTAGAGCCCCTTTGCCCATCTTCTACTGATCCTATAAGGTAGGGGACGGCCTAAAGCTTATGCAGCTATTCGTAGCCTTTTGTTAGTAGGTGTCTGCACAGATTCGGCTTTGACTTCATGAATGAGGATTATCCTTGCTTGGTACATTAGCTGGCCTAATAAAGACATAGATAAGAGATTATCGCTGTAAATTATAAGCCGTTGCAGCAGCCCTTTTGTTCTGAACAAACCAACGCCAGGTTCACCATCCAGGAGCGCAACCTGTGCCAAGTGCCGCTGAATGCAGGTAAGATGAACCGGCAGATAGCGAGTTCTGCAGAGCGGATTAATTCTGCTCTCCGGACCCTTGGTGGCAGTCCAACAAGCTTACGTTTCAGGGTCTCTTGTGTAGACTGGCTGCAGGGATACGGCCTTTATCTCGCTGCTGTACAGATCGTCATGTTCACAGAGACACAAGGGATAAAGGAATCCTTCGTTATGGCCGCCGTCACCGCGCCAGTCTGTGTGTCGTGAGACGGACAACAATAGACCCCAGGATTGGCACAATGTGTTTTCACAGGCCCCATTTTTCTCTTGCAGAGTTGCTGCAGACCAATAAGTTGCAGTCTGGCCTCCTGCAGACGCCCGGACATCACTGCGACCATTCTTGCAGCGGGATCCGACCCATGCGCCTGCAGTAACCGCTCCGGCGTCTCTCCGCTCAGCTATGTGTCCCACGGGCGTATGCGCAGAGCAAAGCCGGCCGGTCACTAGTGACGTTTCCGTGCAGCCCTCTGCGAGGCTCGTACAGCTATAATACCAACCGATGTAATGGCAGGAGCATGCCCCCTACAGCTATAATACCACCCTATGTAATGGCAGGAGCATGCCCCCTACAGCTATAATACCAACCGATGTAATGGCAGGAGCATGCCCCCTACAGCTATAATACCAGCCTATGTAATGGCAGGAGCATGCCCCCTACAGCTATAATACCAGCCTATGTAATGGCAGCAGTATGCCCCCTACAGCTATAATACCAGCCTATGTAATGGCAGGAGCATGCCCCCTACAGCTATAATACCAGCCTATGTAATGGCAGCAGTATGCCCCCTACAGCTATAATACCAGCCTATGTAATGGCAGGAGCATGCCCCCTACAGCTATAATACCAGCCTATGTAATGGCAGCAGCATGCCCCTCTACAGGTATAATACCAGCCGATGTAATGGCAGGAGCATGCCCCCTACAGCTATAATACCAGCCTATGTAATGGCAGGAGCATGCCCCCTACAGCTATAATACCAACCGATGTAATGGCAGGAGGATGCCCCCTACAGCTATAATACCAGTCTATGTAATGGCAGGAGCATGCCCCCTACAGCTATAATACCAGCCTATGTAATGGCAGGAGCATGCCCCCTACAGCTATAATACCAACCGATGTAATGGCAGGAGGATGCCCCCTACAGCTATAATACCAGTCTATGTAATGGCAGCAGCATGCCCCTCTACAGGTATAATACCAGCCGATGTAATGGCAGGAGCATGCCCCCTACAGCTATAATACCAGCCTATGTAATGGCAGGAGCATGCCCCCTACAGCTATAATACCAACCGATGTAATGGCAGGAGGATGCCCCCTACAGCTATAATACCAGTCTATGTAATGGCAGGAGCATGCCCCCTACAGCTATAATACCAACCGATGTAATGGCAGGAGGATGCCCCCTACAGCTATAATACCAGTCTATGTAATGGCAGGAGCATGCCCCCTACAGCTATAATACCAGCCTATGTAATGGCAGGAGCATGCCCCTCTACAGGTATAATACCAGCCTATGTAATGGCAGGAGCATGCCCCCTACAGCTATAATACCAGCCTATGTAATGGCAGGAGCATGCCCCCCTACAGCTATAATACCAGCCTATGTAATGGGAGGAGCATGCCCCCTACAGCTATAATACCAGCCTATGTAATGGCAGGAGCATGCCCCCTACAGCTATAATACCACCCTATGTAATGGCAGGAGCATGCCCGGTACAGCTATAATACCACCCTATGTAATGGCAGGAGCATGCCCCCTACAGCTATAATACCAGCCTATGTAATGGCAAGAGCATGCCCCTCACAGCTATAATACCAGCCGATGTAATGGCAGGAGCATGCCCCCTACAGCTATAATACCAGCCTATGTAATGGCAGGAGCATGCCCCCCTACAGCTATAATACCAGCCTATGTAATGGCAGGAGCATGCCCCCTACAGCTATAATACCAGCCTATGTAATGGCAGGAGCATGCCCCCTACAGCTATACCAGCCTATGTAATGGCAGGAGCATGCCCCGTACAGCTATAATACCAGCCTATGTAATGGCAGGAGCATGCCCCCCTACAGCTATAATACCAGCCTATGTAATGGCAGGAGCATGCCCCCTACAGCTATAATACCAGCCTATGTAATGGCAGGAGCATGCCCCCTACAGCTATACCAGCCTATGTAATGGCAGGAGCATGCCCCGTACAGCTATAATACCAGCCTATGTAATGGCAGGAGCATGCCCCCTACAGCTATAATACCAGCCGATGTAATGGCAGGAGCATGCCCCCTACAGCTATAATACCAGCCGATGTAATGGCAGGAGCATGCCCCCTACAGCTATAATACCAGCCGATGTAATGGCAGCAGTATGCCCCCTACAGCTATAATACCAGCCTATGTAATGGCAGGAGCATGCCTCCTACAGCTATAATACCAGCCGATGTAATGGCAGGAGCATGCCCCCTACAGCTATAATACCAGCCGATGTAATGGCAGGAGCATGCCCCCTACAGCTATAATACCAGCCGATGTAATGGCAGCAGTATGCCCCCTACAGCTATAATACCAGCCTATGTAATGGCAGGAGCATGCCCCCCTACAGCTATAATACCAGCCTATGTAATGGCAGGAGCATGCCCCCCACAGCTATAATACCAGCCTATGTAATGGCAGGAGCATGCCCCCTACAGCTATACCAGCCTATGTAATGGCAGGAGCATGCCCCCCACAGCTATAATACCAGCCTATGTAATGGCAGGAGCATGCCCCCTACAGCTATACCAGCCTATGTAATGGCAGGAGCATGCCCCCTACAGCTATACCAGCCTATGTAATGGCAGGAGCATGCCCGGTACAGCTATAATACCACCCTATGTAATGGCAGGAGCATGCCCCCTACAGCTATAATACCAGCCGATGTAATGGCAGCAGTATGCCCCCTACAGCTATAATACCAGCCTATGTAATGGCAGGAGCATGCCCCCTACAGCTATACCAGCCTATGTAATGGCAGCAGTATGCCCCCCTACAGCTATAATACCAGCCTATGTAATGGCAGGAGCATGCCCCCCACAGCTATAATACCAGCCTATGTAATGGCAGGAGCATGCCCCCTACAGCTATACCAGCCTATGTAATGGCAGGAGCATGCCCCGTACAGCTATAATACCAGCCGATGTAATGGCAGGAGCATGCCCCCTACAGCTATAATACCAGCCGATGTAATGGCAGGAGCATGCCCCCTACAGCTATAATACCAGCCGATGTAATGGCAGGAGCATGCCCCCTACAGCTATAATACCAGCCTATGTAATGGTAGCAGCATGCCCATACAGCTATAATACCACCCTATGTAATGGCAGGAGCATGCCCCCTACAGCTATAATACCAGCCTATGTAATGGCAGGAGCATGCCCCCTACAGCTATACCAGCCTATGTAATGGCAGGAGCATGCCCCGTACAGCTATAATACCAGCCGATGTAATGGCAGGAGCATGCCCCCTACAGCTATAATACCACCCTATGTAATGGCAGGAGCATGCCCCCTACAGCTATACCACCACCCTATGTAATGGCAGGAGCATGCTTTTGACAGAGTCGACTGGCTGTATATGAACTCTGTACTCTTGTGGCAGCTATCTTCTCATGATACTCTGAGCCCTACGCCAGACTATAAATAACATACTGTCGCCCCCATTCGGAATAAAGAATGGCACACGCCAGGGCTGCCCCCTTTCCCCCACCTTATTTATTCTGGCCTTGGAGCCCCTTCTCCAGAGCATCAGGGTGGACCGGGAGATGCGGGGTCTTTCAGCCGGAGGACTCACTCCCTGTTTGGAACGATTCGGGACCCTCTCTAATTTTAAAATTAATTTTAACAAAATCGACAGTTCTTAACGTTTCCATACCAACGACTCGTTGTAGGAGCTTAGTGATTGGGTCCCCGTTCTCCTGGTCCAACTCTGCAATTGACTTCCTGGGAGTGAAACTAACCAGGAAAAGAGGCGATCTTTGCCCCGCTAACTTCCCCCCCGCTCGTTGCCAGATTACAGAACTACGACCTCCCCTACATTTCATGGTTTGGGAGGAAGAACATAATAAAATCTTACATATTTCCATTAATCCTCTACCATATCTGGTCCCTCCCTCCGCGCAATGTTGACAAAATACATCTGGAGATTGGCATACAGCCTTACGATAAAGAGAGAGGAGGGCGGAATTGGTCTTCCCAACATCCATGACTTCTACGTTGCTTCCCACCTCAGTTATTGGCTAAGGCTGACGGCACCGACAGGGAATCCTTTTTTGATCCATTTGATTACCCAAACGTATGGAGCATCCTCAGTGGAGGTTCTATGGTTCCCCAGGAGGCCCACTTATAGAAATAGGAAGTTTAATCCTCTTCTCCGGGGACCCTGCGAGTCCTGGGACCTACGAAGGGAGACTTTAGCCCCAACGCCCCCCGATCGTCCCCTTGCGCTCCCTGCCCGGCCTCATGGGTTACCCATCGGACCCATGCATGACTAAGATCTGATCGAAATTCAGGAATAGATCCCTTAGTGAGCCCCAGGCCCTGGCCCATCTGAACCCACAGGAAGCCGCACTAGTCCTGCTGCCCGACCAGCCACTGTCCTTTCTCCAACTAGCATGTTGAGGGAGTGATTGGGGACTTTTTCAGGACATTTGTCTCCACAAGACCTCTCACGGCATTCGAGAGAGTAGTGGTGGAGAATAAGCCGAACGGCAAGAAAATTGCCTCCCTCCGTAGGCTTTTCTTCCTGCCCTCTATAGCCTCAAAACCCGTGTTCCTCTCCTCATGGGAGAAGGAACGTCATATTACCCCGTCTCCATCCGATATTAATCCTAAACTTGCTTATGGCCTGGCCTCATCCTTTCACAAGAGGCCCACTATACACTGCTGGTCAGATGGCTCTCTGACCATAAGTTATCGACATGTAGTAATTGCTGGAGATGCGGAGGAGGCATGGGCTCATTTCTACACATCTGGTGGGAGTGCCGATCCTGACCACCTTTTGGCACGAGGTCATTGAGTTTCTTAGAAGACTTTCCCCAGCTTCACACTATCCCCGGAGGTGGTTTTTCTGTGGAAGACCTCGAGTAACTTCAACCCCCTAAAGCAAAAACTGTTAGCCCACGCAATTGACGCAGCAAAAGCACTTATCCCTCCACTGTGGTTACCAAAATCCCCACCCCTTATAACCCAATGGAAAGGCAGAATGGACTTGACCTATAACCTGGAAGAACTTTCCAGTCGGTCAAAAGGCACTCAGGACCAATTGTGGCGTAAGCTGCGCGTAGCTATGCAGCCTTAATACTCATCAGGTGGATGGAGGTGGGCCGGGACTCTGCCTGGAGGTGGGGTGGAGCCTCTGCCTGGAGGTGGGGCGGAGCCTCTGCCTGGAGGTGGGGCGGAGCCTCTGCCTGGAGGTGGGGGGGCGGAGCCTCTGCCTGGAGGTGGGGGGGCGGAGCCTCTGCCTGGAGGTGGGGGGGCGGAGCCTCTGCCTGGAGGTGGGGGGGCGGAGCCTCTGCTCGATTTGCTTTAGGTACACCCCTGGCCTGGATCTGCCCCACCCACCCCGGGGTCACAGGTGGCGTTTTCGTGTGGACTAGAGGAATGCATTTGTGGGACCCCAAACACTACTCTTTCCCCTCTTCCCCCCTCTGTATGTCTGTGTACGGGATTTGTTCTGTCACGGTTTAGTTAAACCTATACCAGTATTACCTGGCAGGAATGCCTGACTCAGAGACATCTTGTCCTCATTATTCTGTAGCTGCCATGCGGATTTATTATTTCACTGACGTGTATACCTGCCCGGCCTCATGTTAAGAAATTCAAGGAAAACTTGGATTTGAAAAAGAAAAAAAAAAGCGATCGTTTGAGTGATAATTGTTGCGTTTCAACGTGCGGCCATTGTGCACTGCTAGCTGATCGTTAAATTCAGGCCAACCTAAAAATCGTTGTGCAGTCTTATCAGCAGTTCTCCGCAGTTAGTGCTGATAGCATAGTTTCCCGTCGGAGAACAAAGGAGCTGAATGCAGATAAGAGCCCTCCGGCTATTAACTGCTTTCAGCTAAAGCTTCATTTGCCACTAAATAGCTATTAAGTTCCTGAGAAGCTACTTAATAGTTTATGCAAAATGATCGCTCAAAGCCGTCACTGTCAGCGATCATCGCTCCGTGTAAATGGGCCTTAACTAAGGAACCGTTATTATTTCATTAGGAAGGGATGCAGGGGACGGGGTCTGGAGGACTTCCTCATCTCTGTGCTATACATCACTGGTATGTAGAAATGGTTACATTTAACCCCTTCACTACCTATACCAACATGGTTCCTTCATCTTCCTAGTTTGGGGTTGTCTAGAGTGTTGCCTCTCCCACACAATGTGGGGATTCTGCTGGATGGGAAATGGATAAAAAGCGAACCCTCTCCACCTACCTGCAACATTAACCTTCTCCCCAGCTGCGGCGCTGGGAATAGCGGTTGCAGTACTATTGGTAGAATTGGACCCCGTGCCGTTCACAACCAACGTATCCACTTTAGACTCCAGCCTCCCGATCCGCTGCAGGATGTTGTCCAGGAGGACCGCCAGCGTCTTCTTCAGGTCTGAAGAAAAAGAAACAAAGTGACATCTTCATCCATGTTTTCTTAAAGTGCGATCAGTTACAACAGTGTTTATAAGTCCAATATTACAGCGCCCCCCCCCACCTGCAGGCGTAACATTATAACAGAGATGGAGACTTGTGGTAGATGGGGGGGGGGGGCATATATAGCATTCACTGGGCAACTAAGACGGAGCGCTGCTTCTTAAAACTACTCTTCGGATGGAAGGAGGTAACAAGCTGAATGATGGTGGTGGAGTAGTCAAGGAAGATGCCGAGACCCCCAACACTACCGCTACTCCTCCTACGGAAAGGCGATGATGCGGATGATGGGAGTTGTCCCTGCGTATGCAGAAGAGACACAGAGACCCCCAACACTACCGCTACTCCTCCTACGGAAAGGCGATGATGTGGATGATGGGAGTTGTCCCTGTGTATGCAGAAGAGACACAGAGACCCCCAACACTACCGCTACTCCTCCTACGGAAAGGCGATGATGTGGATGATGGGAGTTGTCCCTGCGTATGCAGAAGAGACATAGAGACCCCCAACACTGCCGCTACTCCTCCTACGGAAAGGCGATGATGTGGATGATGGGAGTTGTCCCTGCGTATGCAGAAGAGACACCGAGACCCCCAACACTGCTGCTACTCCTCCTATGGAAGGTCAATGATGCGGATGATGGGAGTTGTCCCTGCGTATGCAGAAGAGACACCGAGACCCCAAAGCGAAGACTGATGGGGGCGGAGCTAGTAGGAGGGCTTACACTTTCTGCTCAGTGCCCACCTCCAAGCGGCAGCCGCTATACCCGCGGTCCGAGCCCTGCCCCCATTGAAACTTGGCCTCCTTGAAGACACGCATTAAGTTTGTGACGCCCCACAATTATCTTGTTTTGTATGGCGCTCCCCCGGCGCCGCGCGCTCACCTGCTACATATTTATAACCCTGAGCAGGTGGCCGCGGTGAGGTTACACCATTACATGTCAGGACCACGTAAACACCAACTCTCTAACACGTCAGGGGATCAATCTGCTGAGCATTAAAGGGGCCTGCGGGCGCGGACCGGCATCATGGAAGAGGCTCACATGGCCCTGAAAACCGGACGCTAGTTGTAGGACCTGTGGTGGACGGAGTTGTAGGACCTGTGGTGGACGGAGTTGTAGGACCTGTGGTGGACGGAGTTGTAGGACCTGTGGTGGACGGAGTTGTAGGACCTGTGGTGGACGGAGTTGTAGGACCTGTGGTGGACGGAGTTGTAGGACCTGTGGTGGACGGAGTTGTAGGACCTGTGGTGGACGGAGTTGTAGGACCTGTGGTGGACGGAGTTGTAGGACCTGTGGTGGACGGAGTTGTAGGTAACAGCGGTGAATAAACGGTGCCGATTGCCGCTTCTTCGCTCTACCGACTAGATTTTAGCATTTTCAGAATTTCCCCTTTTGTGCCCCTTTTACAGCAAAGCGGAAGCGATTGGAAATGCATTTCATCTGCTTCAGCGCTGACGAAAGTGACAGCGAGACCCCCAAAGAGGAGACATTTCCTCTCACCTCCCTCCTGACTGTTTCCTCTGTAGTTTTGGGTGTTGCTCATGCACTTCTCACTACCGCCACACGAGGCGCCACCTGCAGCCAATCAGGTTGTGCCAGCTGCTCCTCCAGAATGGCGCATCCATAAGTGCCGCAGCAAGAAGGCTTACAGTTCGCAAATGAGCAGATAGCAGTACCAGGGGCGTTACATGAGGAGAGCCGGATAAGAGGGCATCGCCCCGGCATCAGGAACGCAGGAACAGGAGGAGCTACCAGAGCCCCACAGAATACCCTCCAGCATCAGGATCGCAGGGACAGGAGGAGCTACCAGAGCCCTACAGAATACCCTCCAGCATCAGGATCGCAGGGACAGGAGGAGCTACCAGAGCCCTACAGAATACCCTCCAGCATCAGGACTGGAGGGACAGGAGGAGCTACCAGAACCTACAGCATACCCTCCAGCATCAGGACCGGAGGGACAGGAGGAGCTACCAGAGCCCTACAGAATACCCTCCAGCATCAGGACCGGAGAAACAGGAGAAGCTACAAGAGCCCTACAGAATACCCCGAGCATCAGGACCGGAGGGACAGGAGGAGCTACCAGAGCCATACAGCATACCCTCCAGCATCAGGACCGGAGGAACAGGAGGAGCTACCAGAGCCCTACAGAATACCCCCCAGCATCAGGACCAGAGGGACAGGAGGAGCTACCAGAGCCATACAGCATACCCTCCAGCATCAGGACCGGAGGGACAGAAGGAGCTACCAAAGCCATACAGCATACCCTCCAGCATCAGGACCGGAGGGACAGGAGGAGCTACCAGAGCCATACAGCATACCCTCCAGCATCAGGACCGGAGGGACAGAAGGAGCTACCAGAGTCATACAGCATACCCTCCAGCATCAGGACCAGAGGGACAGGAGGAGCTACCAGAGCCCTACAGCATACCCTCCAGCATCAGGACCGGAGGGACAGGAGGAGCTACCAGACCCTACAGCATACCCTCCAGCATCAGGACCGGAGGGACAGGAGGAGCTACCAGAGCCCTACAGAATACCCTCCAGCATCAGGACCAGAGGGACAGGAGGAGCTACCAGAGCCCTACAGAATACCCCGACCATCAGGACCGGAGGAGCTACCAGAGCCCCACAGAAACCCCCCCAGCATCAGGACCGCAGGGACATGAGGAGCTACCAGAGCCCTACAGAATACCCTCCAGCATCAGGACCAGAGGGACAGGAGGAGCTACCAGAGGCCTACAGAATACCCTCCAGCATCAGGACCGGTGGAGCAGGAGGAGCTACCAGAGCCCTACAGAATACCCTCCAGCATCAGGACCAGAGGGACAGGAGGAGCTACCAGAGCCCTACAGAATACCCCCCAGCATCAGGACCGGAGGAGCTACCAGAGCCCCACAGAAACCCCCCCAGCATCAGGACCGCAGGGACATGAGGAGCTACCAGAGCCCTACAGAATACCCTCCAGCATCAGGATCGGAGGGACAGGAGGAGCTACCAGAGCCCTACAGAATACCATCCAGCATCAGGACCGGAAGGACAGGAGGAGCTACCAGAGCCATACAGCATACCCTCCAGCATCAGGACCGGAGGGACAGAAGGAGCTACCAGAGCCCTACAGAATACCCTCCAGCATCAGGACCGGAGGAACAGGAGGAGCTACCAGAGCCCTACAGAATACCCTCCAGCATCAGGACCAGAGGAACAGGAGGAGCTACCAGAGCCCTACAGAATACCCTCCAGCATCAGGACCGGAGGGACAGGAGGAGCTACCAGAGCCCTACAGAATACCCTCCAGCATCAGGACCAGAGAAACAGGAGGAGCTACTAAAGCCCCGCAGAATGCTCCCCAGCATCAGGACCAGAGGGACAGGAGGAGCTACCAGAGCCCTACAGAATACCCTCCAGCATCAGGACCGGAGGAAGTAGAGAGAGAGCGGCGCAGATAAAGGTGGATTTCACTCCTCCATACAAGAGGCGAAATCCTCAGCAGATCCTCAGCAGATCCGCAGCAGATCCGCATCTACGTGTGAACACCTCTTACAATAACCCATAGAAGACGACAAAAAGAGAAAAGAAGAAAAATACCTTACTGTTATACAGGAGGGTTGGCCAAACACTCCCTTTAAGAGAAGTTCTTATGGAAGGGTCTCCGCAGAAACAGAGGGGCGATCAAGGTGAATACAAATAGTCTGTCAGTACCGGAATGAAGGGGAGGATTTGGGGAGCAATATCCAGGGGGGCCAGACTTTACTTTAGTCATAGAGATGGAGAGTTCTGGTCTACAAGCCATCTCCCCGGACCACCAACACAAGCCCCCCATCTGTCACCAGAAGTCTCATCTCTAGGCAATTACCCGATGGGGTGGTCTCCAGGAAACTACAGCTCTCAGCCTGTGGGCACAAAGGCCTGCGGGAAGATGCACAGGAAGCAGGAGAATAATGTGCATTAGGATTGTGGGAACGACGCAAATAGCTTCTAAACTGAGGTAAAAAACACACAGAAGTGAAGTCGGAAAACTGGAAACTGGAAACAGATTGCACAATCCAAACGGCAGACAGAAAAAAACAGCTCGCAAAAACATCCCGCCGCATTCAAAAGCACCACCGAAAAACAGATTTAATAAGAAGGGGTATGAGAAAAAACTTGTGGGAGGCTGAAAAGCAAAATCTCACCATAATCTGTGAAAATTCCTTGAGAACAGGAGACGTCCCAGAAGACTGGAAAAGGGCAAATGTCCTTATCTTCAAAAAAGGGAAGAAGGGGGATCCAGGAAACTACAGGCCTGTGAGCCTGACCTCTATACCGGTGAAGATCTTTGAACACATTATTAACCAGCATGTATGCAAGTACTTGGATGAGAATGGAGTAATTAACCAGAGCCAGCATGGGTTTGTAACAAGCAAGTCATGCCAGACTAATCTAATGTCCTTCTATGATGGTATCACCGACTGGGTTGATCAGGGAAATGCGGTGGATATAGTATATCTTGGCTTTAGTAAAGCATTTGATAAAGTACAGTAAAACCTCTACTAAGGCCTCCTGCACACGGGTGACGGACCCTGCATGCGGGATTCCTGCAGCAGACTTTGTCCCGATGCCCGGTCAGTGACCCTGCACTGTCTTCTGGCTCTGCATAGCCCTGCGGATGTGCAGTCCGGCACTTTGTCATGCATGCGCAGTAGCCGCCGGCTCTCTGGAGAGACGTGGATCCCGCAATACTTCCGCAGTGCTCACTGCTGACATGCCGCGGGACGGATGGCTTCCATTGACTTCAATGGAAGCCAGAGACAGACGTGCGTATCCCGCACAAAATCGCAGCATGCTGCGATTTATTCTTCGCGAGCAGAAATTGTGATTTTCCGCTCGCGAAGAATAAATGGTGTTTTGTCATTGAATACTATGGACTGTATTTGCTGCAGAGTCCAGAGGTGGAAGCCCACCGCAGACTCAGCAATGCAAATACGCCGCAAGCAGGAGGCCTAACGTTGGTAATCCGTCCGAAAGCAATCGGCTTTACCAGAAACCGTTGCTACTTGAGGTAAATATTTCTATAGGAATCAATGTAAATACAATTAATTTGTTCTAGACATTCCAAAAAATACCTCAAACCACATTTAATAGAGAATAAATATGGTCTTTAATACCAAAAACAGTAATGACTACGGTAAAGAATAAATGAACATTTAACATGTCACACCTTACAGACAGGTAAGCATATATTTGGCGGTCGCCTTGCTTCACTGATTAGGAGAGCTTTACACTAGAACAATATGGGAGGGGAAGTAAAAGGTAAAAATATACAACTAATTAATACATTTGAGAACCTCGCTATTAGAAGTGGAAAGAAAGAACGAAGACAAAACATTCAGAAGAAGAGTAGAAGGGCAAGAGACCCCGATCACAAACTAACATGTTCCTACACAAATGCCCAGAGCATGGGAAACAAACAAGAAGAATTGGGCCTCCTAAAGGCTCATGCCCACGGCCGGGCTGGATTTTAACTGCAGAATCCTGCAGTGGAATCATACCCAGCGCCCTCCAGAGACCCTATACTCACCTTTCCGTATCCACGGTGAACGTCTCAGCCGGGTAGCTGGTGCAGTGTAGGGCATGACGTGCCAGTGCTGGGCTGTGACAAGAATTCCCATGATACTCCCCAATGCCCACTGCGCGGAATATCGCAGGACGGACGACTTTCACTGACTGCAATGGAAGCCATCCATACGATTTTCCGCACAGAATAGAACATGCTGCGATTCTGCCCCATGAGCGGGAAATCCCAGCTGATGGGCAGGGGAGAATCATTTACCATTGAAGGTCTATGGACGCTCATTGCTGCAGAATTGGCGGGGGGCATCTGGCCATGAATTCCGCAGCGATAATTCATCTGTGGGCATTAGCCCCACAGGAAGAGAAATATGATGTCATCGTCATCACGGACACTTGGTGGGATGATACACATGGTTGGATACAATGTATTTATAAGGAACAGACCGAATCTCTCCGGTAAAAGTAATGGATCCAACACATTCTTATCCGCTCTTGGTGACAACTTTATCTTCTAGAAGGTAGAATAGGAAACAAGGGGATCTGCTATCTTGGACCTAATTCTTACCAACAGGGAGGGAATGGTTGAGTAAGTAAGGGTGGCTGGGACCTTAGGAGGCAGTGATCATGCTATCCTTACATTTTGGATAACAAGGGGAGGAAGACCTGAGAAGACTCAGACCTCAAGGGTGGATTTCAGAAAGACAGATTTCAATGAACTCAGAAAGAGGAAGAATCCAATGGCTGGATGTTCTTAAGGACAGAAATGTCCAAGAAGGTTGGGCAATATTGTGAAATGAGATTCTCAAAGCACAATCGTTACCAATCCCTAAAAGAAGGAAGAATGGGAAGCGTTTAAAGCAGGGGTGTCAAACTCATTGTCACCGAGGGCCACATCAGGGTTATGGTGACCTTCAAAGGGCCGATTGTCAGACAGTACAGTAAGGGCCCGTTCACACTAGTGTATTTGCGTCCATAATATGCAGTGAATAGAAGCCATTGATGTCAGTGAGCTCAGTCACATGATGGATATTGTCACACAGCAGGACCTATATTGTTACATACTGCGCACCCCAATAGGCCATTATAGTGAATGGGCCGCGCAAATACCTGGTGAGTGCACAGGAAACCTATATATTTACTGCATAAGTGCGCACCATTTCAGGGGCCCATCTGTGGTTTTGGCGTCCCCAAATATGCAGGCATAAGCGATTTTCGATGGCGCAAATACGCAGAGTATTTGTGCGACCGAAATACGATTATGCCTGTGTGAACGAGCCCTAATAGTGACCCCTATAGTGGTTGCAGTAGTAATAGTGACCCCTATAGTGGTCGCAGTAGTAATAGTGACCCTGATAGTGGCTCCAGTAAAAAATAGTGACCCTCATTGTGGTCCCAATAATAATATTGACCCCCACAGTGGCCCCAGTAATAATATTGACCCTCACAGTGGACCCAGTAATAATATTGACCCTCACAGTGGCCCCAGTAATAATATTGACCCCCACAGTGGCCCCAGTAATAATATTGACCCCCACAGTGGCCCCAGTAATATTGACCCCAACAGTGGCCCCAGTAATATTGACCCCGACAGTGGCCCAATTAGTAATAGCAACCCCCCCACAGTGGCCCCAGTAATATTGACCCTCACAGTGGACCCAGTAATAATATTGACCCTCACAGTGGCCCCAGTAATAATATTGACCCCCACAGTGGCCCAATTAGTAATAGCAACCCCCCCACAGTGGCCCAATTAGTAATAGCAAACCCCCCACAGTGGCCTCAGTAGTAACAGGGTACCCCACAGTGGCCCCAGTAGTAATAGTGACCCCCAGAGTAATAATATTACCCCCTCAGTAACATCAAGCCCCCCCAGTAACATTAACCCCCACCCCTCAGTAACATTATGCCCCCCTCCCCCCCACAGTAACATCAACTCCCCCCCACCTCAGAAACCTTAACCCCCCCTCCCCTCAGTAACCTTAACCTCCCCTCCCTCAGTAACATTAACCCTCCTCCCCTCAGTAAACTTAATCCCCCCTCCCCCAGTAATATTACCCTCCCTCCCCCCTCAGTAACATTACTCCCCCTGAGTAACAATAACCCCCCCACTCATTACCCCCCCTCAGTAACAATAACCGCTTCCCCCAGTAACAATAACCCCCCCCCCTCCGTACCATTAACCATCCCCCTCAGTAACATTACCCCCTCCGTAAGATTAAGCCCCCCCATTACCCCCCTCAGTAACATTACCCCCCTCAGTATCAACCTCCCCCCTTAGTAACATTAACTCCCTCCCACAGTAATATTACCACCCCCCAGTAAAAATAGCCGCCTCCCCCAGTAACATTACCACCCTCAGTAACATCAACATCCTCCCCCTTAAGTTACATTAACCCCCCCCTCAGTAACATTAACCCCCACATTAACCCCCCCTCCCCTCCAGTAACATTACCCCCCTGTAACATTACCCCCCCAGTAACATTACCCCCCCCCCTCAGTAACATTAACCCCCCCCCCCAGTAACATTAACCCCCCCCCCCCGTAACATTAACCCCCCCCGTAACATTAACCCCCCCTCCAGTAACATTACCCCCCTGTAACATTACCCCCCCAGTAACATTAACCCCCCCCTCAGTAACATTAACCCCCCCCCATCAGTAACATTAACCCCCCCCTCAGTAACATTAACCCCCCCCCCCTCAGTAACATTAACCCCCCCCCCCTCAGTAACATTAACCCCCCCCCCCCCCCTCAGTAACATTAACCCCCCCCCCTCAGTAACATTAACCCCCCCCCCCTCAGTAACATTAACCCCCCCCCCTCAGTAACATTAACCCCCCCCCCCTCAGTAACCTTCACCCCCCCCCTCAGTAACCTTCCCCCCCCCCTCAGTAACCTTCCCCCCCCCCTCAGTAACCTTCCCCCCCCCTCAGTAACCTTCCCCCCCCCCTCAGTAACCTTCCCCCCCCCTCAGTAACCTTAACCCCCCCCCTCAGTAACATTAACCCCCCCCCCCCTCAGTAACATTAACCCCCCCCCTCAGTAACATTAACCCCCCCCCCTCAGTAACATTAACCCACCCCCTTCAGTAACATCGACACCCCCCCTCAGTAACATCGACACCCCCCCTCAGTAACATCGACACCCCCCCCTCAGTAACATCGACACCCCCCCCCTCAGTAACATCGACACCCCCCCCCTCAGTAACATCAACACCCCCCCCCTCAGTAACATCAACACCCCCCTCAGTAACATCAACACCCCCCCTCAGTAACATCAACACCCCCCCAGTAACATCAACATCAACACCCCCCCAGTAACATCAACACCCCCCCCCCAGTAACATCAACACCCCCCCCAGTAACATCAACACCCCCCCAGTAACATCAACACCCCCCCAGTAACATCAACACCCCCCCCCAGTAACATCAACACCCCCCCCCAGTAACATCAACACCCCCCCCCCAGTAACATCAACACCCCCCCCCCAGTAACATCAACACCCCCCCCAGTAACATCAACACCCCCCCCAGTAACATCAACACCCCCCCCAGTAACATCAACACCCCCCCCAGTAACATCAACACCCCCCCCCAGTAACATCAACACCCCCCCCCCAGTAACATCAACACCCCCCCCCAGTAACATCAACACCCCCCCCCCAGTAACATCAACACCCCCCCCCCAGTAACATCAACACCCCCCCCTCAGTAACATCAACACCCCCCCCTCAGTAACATCAACACCCCCCCCTCAGTAACATCAACACCCCCCCCCTCAGTAACATCAACACCCCCCCCCCTCAGTAACATCAACACCCCCCCCCCTCAGTAACATCAACACCCCCCCCTCAGTAACATCAACACCCCCCCCCCTCAGTAACATCAACACCCCCCCCCTCAGTAACATCAACACCCCGCCCTCAGTAACATCAACACCCCGCCCTCAGTAACATCAACACCCCGCCCTCAGTAACATCAACACCCCCCCCCCTCAGTAACATCAACACCCCCCCCCCTCAGTAACATCAACACCCCCCCCTCAGTAACATCAACACCCCCCCTCAGTAACATCAACACCCCCCCCTCAGTAACATCAACACCCCCCCCTCAGTAACATCAACACCCCCCCCTCAGTAACATCAACACCCCCCCCCCTCAGTAACATCAACACCCCCCCCTCAGTAACATCAACACCCCCCCCTCAGTAACATCAACACCCCCCCCCCCTCAGTAACATCAACACCCCCCCCCTCAGTAACATCAACACCCCCCCCCCTCAGTTACATTAACACCCCTCCTCAGTTACATTAACACCCCTCCTCAGTTACATTAACACCCCCTCCCCCCTCAGTAACATTAACACCCCCTCCCCCCTCAGTAACATTAACACCCCCCCCCCTCAGTAACATTAACACCCTCGCCCCCTCAGTATTAATATTTCCCCCCCAAACCCATATACTGACCTCCTCCTTGCTGTCAGCGCCGCACCCACTCTGCTCACGCTGAGCCCAAGTGCACACTGATATCAGTGTGCGCGCCGGGAATGCTTCCTCCCTGAATCCTCACCTGCGGAACTGAGGAGCAGGTGACTAAAGGTAGGAGGACCCCGGCTGCACACTGACGTCAGAGTTTGCGCCGGGATCAGCGCTTACAGCGTGATTACCAGTGGGGAACTGCGGCACTCCAGCTGTTAATCGCTACAGGGGTGAGCGGCTGTCAGCACGCCACGGGCCACATAAAATGAGGCAGCGGGCCTTGTGTTTAACACCGGTGATTTAAAGAGACCAGGATGGATGAACACAGAACTTGCACACATGTTAAAAACGAAGAAAAATGTGTTTATCAAATAGAAACAGGGGGGAATATCTAAAGAACAATATAATGCGGTCTGCAGAAACTGTAGGGCAAGTGGCAGAAAAGGTAAAGCTGATAATGAACTGAGACTTGTAAGAGAGGCCAAAAGCAATAAAAAAGGTTTTCGGGGTCAAAAGTAAAAGAAAAGTCAAAGATGCTATTAGATGCTTACAGGATGAAAATGGGGAATTGGTTAAAAATGATCTTGAGAAAGCGGAACTTTTAAATTCCTACTTTGTATCTGCTTTCTCTTGGAAAGTAGGTGGAACAGCAACTGATCTTCCCTGTGCTATTGGGGGATACAAGAATGCAGGCTATCTGTAAGCAGAGAGATGGTGAGGGAACACTTAGCTAACTTACATGAATTCAGGTCTTCAGGTCCAGATGAATTACATCCTAGGATACTAAAGGAAGCAGCGGAGGTAATTGCTGAACCACTTGCCATAATCTGGGAAAATTCCTGGAAGATTGGAAAAGGGCAGATGGTCCACCTATCTTCAAAAAAGGGAAGCAGTTGGACCCAGGAAACTACAAGCCCGTGAGCCTGACTTCTATACCGGGAAAGATCTTTGATGAAATTATTAGTATTAATAATAAAACATTTGACAAAGTATCTCATACCAGACTTATTGTAAAAATGACCAAATCTGGGATTGGCAAGGCAACTGTTAGGTGGATTCACAACTGGCTGAGTGATCGTACTCAAAGAGCGGTCATAAATGGCTGCACATCCAAGTGGAAGAATGTATCAAGTGGGGACCACAAGGCTCTGTCCTAGGCCCAGTGTTGGCCAACATTGTTATAAATGATCTAGAGGAGGGAATTGTGGGAAACTGATTAAATTTGCCGACGACACAAAGCTAGGAGGGATAGCTAACACCAGGGAAGAAAGAGAGAGGATTCAAAAAGATCTAGACAGGCTTGAACCGTGGGTGGCGACTAACAGAATGATATTTAACAAGGAGAAATGCAAAGTTCTACATCTGGGCAAGAAAAATGAAGAAAGCCCACACAGAATGGGAGGAATTGGGCTAAGCAGCACATGTGAAAAAGACTTGGGTATACTAATAGATCATAGACTGAACATGAGTCAACAATGTGATGCAGCAGCCAAAAAGGCAAACACAATTCTGGGATGTATTAAGAGAAGCATAGAGTCTAGATCACGGGAGGTCATTATCCCCTCTACTCTTCCTCAGGGCTTATTCAAACGAGCAGAGACATTTTTGTGTTCACCTGCCGACACCATTAAAAAGTGTGAATGGGCGTACAAATCTGCAGTTTGTGCGCCTCTTCAGACGGCCCGCGTCATGTACATCGAGCCCAGATTGCCATCGGGCAGGTAGACAGCCAGCAAGGGGCGGAAAGAAGGAGGGAAAGGGGTGGGAGTTTAGCAGACACACTGTCAAACTCCCTACCACCTCTCTTCTCTGGCAGCTACCATAGGCTCCCATAGGAGTTTATGGGAGCCACCGTCGCTAGCGTACAAGACTGTATGCGCCATCTTAGCTAGCCAGGCGCTTTTACGTAAACCAATGCATCAGATGGGCAGCAAATATTGGCCAGGTATGAAATCGCGCCCGATATACGCTCATGTGGATAAGCCCTCAGTCACACCTCTTCTGGAATACTGGGTCCAGTTCTGGGCACCCCACTTTATAACAGACATAGACAAACTGGAGCAAGTTCAGAGAAGAGTTCCCAAGATGGTGAGCGGTCTGCAAATCATGTCCTATGAGGAATGATTGAGGCAGGGTTCACACAAGGCGGTTTTCCCACAAAATTTCCTTCCAGAATTTAGCTCCTGCAAATCTGTCTGCGGCCCCTAATCCAGGATTAGCCAACCATGTGGACGAGATTTGTCAAAAATCTTGTCCACACGGGACGGACAATCCGTTGCGGCAAATCAGGCATTAGTCGGCGCTGTGCCATGGATTCACAGGACGCAGCTTGTCTTTTTTTTCTATTGCGGCCTCGCTCTTATCTTTGGGACAGCCGGCCGCAACGGAAAACCGCACGGCTAAGTGCAGTGAGCTTAGAAGCTGCACTCATTCCGCATTCTTATGCTGCATCAAAACCGTGTGAATCCATGCATTGAAACCAACCCGAAGGAGCCCAGCATGAAGGATCTGGGAATGTTTAGGATGCAAAAACGAAGGCTGAGAGGAGACTTAATAGCGGTCTACAAATATCTGAAGGGCCGTCACAGTGCAGAGGGATCAGCCCTATTCTCATCTGTACAAGGAAAGACTAGAAGCAATGGGATGAAACTGAAAGGGAGGAGACAGATTAGATATTAGACAGTGAGGGGGATCAATGAGTGGAACAGGTTACCACGGGAGGTGGGGAGTTCTCCTTCAATGGAAGGCTTCAGAGGCCGAACAGACATCTGTCTGGGATGATTTAGTGATTCTGCACTGAGCAGGGGGTTGGACCCGATGACCCCGGAGGTCACTACAACACCAGAGGACCCGATGACCGAAAACAGCCTTTCCAACTCTACCATTCTATGGCTCTAGAATTCAGCAGTGACAAGGTCAGGACACACAGCATTCAACAACTACACAAAGCAGGAATGTAAGGCAAAGCATACGGACTTGCCACTCAATAACCAAGCACAAAAGGGTGCACAGAGGAGAATTATATATTGCACCCCAAGCACAAGTATCTAATCGCTAAAATACTGCCCCCTATGTACAAGAATATAACTACTATAATACTGCCTCCTATGTACAAGAATATAACTACTATAATACTGCTCCCTATGTACAAGAATATAACTACTATAATACTGCCCCCTATGTACAAGAATATAACTACTATAATACTGCCCCCTATGTACAAGAATATAACTACTATAATACTGCCCCCTATGTACAAGAATATAACTACTATAATACTGCCTCCTATGTACAGGAATATAACTACTATAATACTGCCCCCTATGTACAAGGATATAACTACTATAATACTGCCCCTATGTACAGGAATATAACTACTATAATACTGCCCCCTATGTACAAGAATGAAACTACTATAATACTGCCCCCTATGTACAAGAATATAACTACTATAATACTGCCTCCTATGTACAGGAATATAACTACTATAATACTGCCCCCTATGTACAAGAATATAACTACTATAATACTGCTCCTATGTACAAGAATATAACTACTATAATACTGCCCCCTATGTACAAGAATATAACTACTATAATACTGCCCCCTATGTACAAGAATATAACTACTATAATACTGCCTCCTATGTACAAGAATATAACTACTATAATACTGCTCCTATGTACAAGACTATAACTACTATAATACTGCTCCTATGTACAATAATATAACTACTATAATACTGCCCCCTATGTACAAGAATATAACTACTATAATACTGCCCCCTATGTACAAGAATATAGCTACTATAATACTGCCCCCTATGTACAAGAATATAACTACTATAATACTGCCGCCTATGTACAAGAATATAACTACTATAATACTGCCCCCTATGTACAAGTATATAACTACTATAATACTGCCCCCTATGTACAAGAATATAACTACTATAATACTGCTCCTATGTACAAGAATATAACTACTATAATACTGCCCCCTATGTACAAGAATATAACTACTATAATACTGCCCTCTATGTACAAGAATATAACTACTATAATACTGCCCCCTATGTACAAGAATATAACTACTATAATACTGCCCCTATGTACAAGAATATAACTACTATAATACTGCTACTATGTACAAGAATATAACTACTATAATACTGCTCCCTGTGTACAAGAATATAACTACTATAATACTGCCTCATATGTACAAGAATATAACTACTATAATACTGCCGCCTATGTACAAGAATATACCTACTATAATACTGCCCCCTATGTACAGGAATATAACTACTATAATACTCCCCCTATGTACAAGAATATATCTACTATAATACTGCCCCCTATGTACAAGAATATAACTACTATAATACTGCCTCCTATGTACAAGAATATAACTACTATAATACTGCTCCTATGTACAAGAATATAACTACTATAATACTGCCCCCTATGTACAAGAATATAACTACTATAATACTGCCCTCTATGTACAAGAATATAACTACTATAATACTGCCCCCTATGTACAAGAATATAACTACTATAATACTGCCCCTATGTACAAGAATATAACTACTATAATACTGCCTACTATGTACAAGAATATAACTACTATAATACTGCTCCCTGTGTACAAGAATATAACTACTATAATACTGCCTCATATGTACAAGAATATAACTACTATAATACTGCCGCCTATGTACAAGAATATACCTACTATAATACTGCCCCCTATATACAAGAATATAACTACTATAATACTGCCTCCTATGTACAAGAATATAACTACTATAATACTGCTCCTATGTACAAGAATATAACCACTATAATACTGCCCCCTATGTACAAGAATATAACCACTATAATACTGCCCCCTATGTACAAGAATATAACTACTATAATACTGCCCCCTATGTACAAGAATATAACTACTAAATACTGCTCCTATGTACAAGAATATAACTACTATAATACTGCCCCCTATGTACAAGAATATAACTACTATAATACTGCTCCTATGTACAAGAATATAACTACTATAATACTGCCCCCTATGTACAAGAATATAACTACTATTATACTGCTCCCTATGTACAAGAATATAACTACTATAATACTGCCCCCTATGTACAAGAATATAACTACTATAATACTGCCCACTATGTACAAGAATATAACTACTATAATACTGCTCCCTATGTACAAGAATATAACTACTATAATACTGCCCCCTATGTACAAGAATATAACTACTAAAATACTGCCTCCTATGTACAAGAATATAACTACTATAATACTGCCTCCTATGTACAAGAATATAACTACTATAATACTGCCTCCTATGTACAAGAATATAACTACTATAATACTGCCTCCTATGTACAAGAATATAACTACTATAATACTGCCCCCTATGTAGAAGAATATAACTATTATAATACTGCCCCCTATATACAAGAATATAACTACTATAATACTGCCCCTATGTACAAGAATATAACTACTATAATACTGCTCCTATATACAAGAATATAACTACTATAATACTGCCCCCTAGGTACAAGAATATAACTACTATAATACTGCTTCTATGTACAAGAATATAACTACTATAATACTGCCCCCTATATACAATATAACTACTATAATACTGCCCCCTATGTACAAGAATATAACTACTATAGTACTGCCCCCTATGTACAGGGATATAACTACTATAATACTGCCCCCTATGTACAAGAATATAACTACTATAATACTGCCTCCTATGTACAAGAATATATCTACTATAATACTGCCCCCTATGTACAAGAATATAACTACTATAGTACTGCCCCCTAAGTACAGGGATATAACTACTATAATACTGCCCCCTATGTACAAGAATATAACTACTATAATACTGCCCCCTATGTACAAGAATATAACTACTATAATACTGCCCCCTATGTACAAGAATATAACTACTATAATACTGCCCCCTATGTACAAGAATATAACTACTATAATACTGCCCCCTATGTACAAGAATATAACTACTATAATACTGCCTCCTATGTACAAAAATATATCTACTATAATACTGCCCCCTATGTACAAGAATATAACTACTATAATACTGCTCCTATGTACAAGAATATAACTACTATAATACTGCCTCCTATGTACAAGAATATAACAACTATAATACTGCCCCCTATGTACAAGAATATAACTACTATAGTACTACCTCCTATGTACAAGAATATAACTACTATAATACTGCCCCCTATGTACAAGAATATAACTACTATAATACTGCTCCTATGTACAAGAATATAACTACTATAATACTGCCTCCTATGTACAAGAATATAACTACTATAATACTGCTCCTATGTACAAGAATATAACTACTATAATACTGCCCCCTAGGTACAAGAATATAACAACTATAATACTGCCCCCTATGTACAAGAATATAACTACTATAGTACTACCTCCTATGTACAAGAATATAACTACTATAATACTGCCCCCTATGTACAAGAATATAACTACTATAATACTGCTCCTATGTACAAGAATATAACTACTATAATACTGCCTCCTATGTACAAGAATATAACTACTATAATACTGCTCCTATGTACAAGAATATAACTACTATAATACTGCCCCCTAGGTACAAGAATATAACTACTATAATACTGCCCCTATGTACAAGAATATAACTACTATAATACTGCCCCCTATGTACAAGAATATAACTACTATAATACTGCCCCCTATGTACAAGAATATAACTACGATAATACTGTCCCAATGTACAAGAATATAACTACTATAATACTGCCCCCTATATACAATATAACTACTATAATACTGCCCCCTATGTACAAGAATATAACTACTATAGTACTGCCCCCTATGTACAGGGATATAACTACTATAATACTGCCCCCTATGTACAAGAATATAACTACTATAATACTGCCTCCTATGTACAAGAATATATCTACTATAACACTGCCCCCTATGTACAAGAATATAACTACTATAATACTGCCCCCTATGTACAAGAATATAACTACTATAATACTGCCCCCTATGTACAAGAATATAACTACTATAATACTGCCCCCTATGTACAAGAATATAACTACTATAATACTGCCCCCTATGTACAAGAATATAACTACTATAATACTGCCCCCTATGTACAAGAATATAACTACTATAATACTGCCCCTATGTACAAGAATATAACTACTATAATACTGCCCCCTATGTACAAGAATATAACTACTATAATACTGCGCACTATGTACAAGAATATAACTACTATAATACTGCCCCCTATGTACAAGAATATAACTACTATAATACTGCTCCTATGTACAAGAATATAACTACTATAATACTGCCTCCTATGTACAAGAATATAACAACTATAATACTGTCTCCTATGTACAAGAATATAACTACTATAATACTGCTCCTATGTACAAGAATATAACTACTATAATACTGCCTCCTATGTACAAGAATATAACAACTATAATACTGCCCCCTATGTACAAGAATATAACTACTATAGTACTGCTCCCTATGTACAAGAATATAACTACTATAATACTGCCCCCTATGTACAAGAATATAACTACTATAGTACTGCCCCTATGTACAAGAATATAACTACTATAATACTGCCTCCTATGTACAAGAATATATCTACTATAATACTGCCCCCTATGTACAAGAATATAACTACTATAATACTGCTCCTATGTACAAGAATATAACTACTATAATACTGCCTCCTATGTACAAGAATATAACTACTATAGTACTGCTCCCTATGTACAAGAATATAACTACTATAATACTGCCCCCTATGTACAAGAATATAACTACTATAATACTGCCCCCTATGTACAAGAATATAACTACTATAATACTGCTCCCTATGTACAAGAATATAACTACTATAATACTGCTCCCTATGTACAAGAATATAACTACTATAATACTGCCCCCTATGTACAAGAATATAACTACTATAGTACTGCCCCTATGTACAAGAATATAACTACTGTAATACTGCTCCCTATGTACAAGGATATAACTACTATAATACTGCCCCCTAGGTACAAGGATATAGCTACTATAATACTGCCCCCTATGTAAAAGAATATAACTACTATAATACTGCTCCCTATGTACAAGAATATAACTACTATAATACTGCCCCCTATATACAAGAACATAACTACTATAATACTTCCCCCTATGTACAAGAATAAAACTACTATAATACTGCCCCCTATGTACAAGAATATAACTACTATAATACTGCCCCCTATGTACAAGAATATAACTACTATAATACTGCCCCCTATGTACAAGAATATAACTACTATAATACTGCCCCCTATGTACAAGAATATAACTACTATAGTACTACCTCCTATGTACAAGAATATAACTACTGTAATACTGCCCCCTATGTACAAGAATATAACTACTATAATACTGCCCCCTATGTACAAGAATATAACTACTGTAATACTGCCCCCTATGTACAAGAATATAACTACTGTAATACTGCCCCCTATGTACAAGAATATAACTACTATAATACTGCCCCCTATGTACAAGAATATAACTACTATAATACTGCCCCTATGTACAAGAATATAACTACTATAATACTGCCCCCTATGTACAAGAATATAACTACTATAGTACTACCTCCTATGTACAAGAATATAACTACTGTAATACTGCCCCCTATGTACAAGAATATAACTACTATAATACTGCCCCCTGTGTACAAGAATATAACTACTGTAATACTGCCCCCTATGTACAAGAATATAACTACTATAATACTGCTCCCTATGTACAAGAATATAACTACTATAATACTGCTCCCTATGTACAAGAATATAAGTACTATAATACTAACCCCTATGTACAAGAGTATAACTACTATAATACCGCCCCCTATGTACAAGTATATAACTACTATAATACTGCTCCCTGTGTACAAGAATACTATGTACAAGAATATAACTACTATAATACTGCTCCTATGTACAAGAATATAACTACTATAGTACTGCCCCTATGTACAAGAATATAACTACTATAATACTGCCCACTATGTACAAGAATATAACTACTATAATACTGCTCCCTATGTACAAGAATATAATTACTATAATACTGCTCCCTATGTACAAGAATATAACTACTATAACACTGTCCCCTATGTACAAGAATATAACTGCTATAATACTGCCTCCTATGTACAAGAATATAACTACTATAATACTGCCCTCTATGTACAAGAATATAACTACTATAATACTGCCCTCTATGTACAAGAATATAACTACTATAATACTGCCCCCCTATGTACAAGAATATAACTACTATAATACTGCCTATGTACAAGAATATAACTACTATAATACTGCCCCCTATGTACAAGAATATAACTACTATAATCCTGCCCCATATGTACAAGAATAAAACTACGATAATCCTGCCCCCTATGTACAAGTATATAACTACTATAATACTGCCTCCTATATACAAGAATATAACTACTATAATACTGCCCCCTATGTACAAGAATATAACTACTGTAATACTGCCTCCTATGTACAAGAATATAACTACTATAATACTGTCCCCTATGTACAAGAATATAACTACTATAATACTCCCCCTATGTACAAGAATATAACTACTATAATACTGTCCCCTATGTACAAGAATATAACTACTATAATACTGCCCCTATGTACAAGAATATAACTACTATAATACTGCCTTCTATGTACAAGAATATAACTACTATAATACTGCCTCCTATGTACAAGAATATAACTACTATAATACTGCCCACTATGTACAAGAATAAAACTACGATAATCCTGCCCCCTATGTACAAGAATATAACTACTGTAATACTGCCCCTATGTACAAGAATATAACTACTATAATACTGCCCCCTATGTACAAGAATATAACTACTATAATACTGCCCCCTATGTACAAGAATATAACTACTATAATACTGCCTCCTATGTACAAGAATATAACTACTATAATACTGCCCTCTATGTACAAGAATATAACTACTATAATACTGCCTCCTATGTACAAGAATATAACTACTGTAATACTGCCTCCTATGTACAAGAATATAACTACTATAATACTGCCCTCTATGTACAAGAATATAACTACTATAATACTGCCTCCTATGTACAAGAATATAACTACTATAATACTGCCTCCTATATACAAGAATATAACTACTATAATACTGCCCTCTATGTACAAGAATATAACTACTATAATACTGCCCTCTATGTACAAGAATATAACTACTATAATACTGCCCCCCTATGTACAAGAATATAACTACTATAATACTGCCCTCTATGTACAAGAATATAACTACTATAATACTGTCCCCTATGTACAAGAATATAACTACTATAATACTGCCTATGTACAAGAATATAACTACTATAATACTGCCCCCTATGTACAAGAATATAACTACTATAATACTGCCCCATATGTACAAGAATAAAACTACGATAATCCTGCCCCCTATGTACAAGAATATAACTACTGTAATACTGCCTCCTATGTACAAGAATATAACTACTATAATATTGCCCTCTATGTACAAGAATATAACTACTATAATACTGCCTCCTATGTACAATAATATAACTACTATAATACTTCCCCCTATGTACAAGAATACAACCACTATAATACTCCCCCTATGTACAAGAATATAACTACTATAATACTGCCCCCTATGTACACGAATATAACTACTATAATACTGCTCCTATGTACAAGAATATAACTACTATAATACTGCCTCCTATGTACAAGAATATAACTACTATAATACTGCCTCCTATGTACAAGAATATAACTACTATAATACTGCCCCCTATGTACAAGAATATAAGTCCTATAATACTGTCCCCTATGTACAAGAATATAACTACTATAATACTGCCCCCTATGTACAAGAATAAAACTACGATAATCCTGCCCCCTATGTACAAGAATATAACTACTGTAATACTGCCTCCTATGTACAAGAATATAACTACTATAATACTGCCCTCTATGTACAAGAATATAACTACTATAATACTGCCTCCTATGTACAAGAATATAACTACTGTAATACTGCCTCCTATGTACAAGAATATAACTACTATAATACTGCCCCCTATGTACAAGAATATAACTACTATAATACTGCCCCCTATGTACAAGAATATAACTACTATAATACTGCCTCCTATGTACAAGAATATAACTACTATAATACTGCCTCCTATGTACAAGAATATAACTACTATAATACTGCCCACTATGTACAAGAATATAAGTCCTATAATACTGTCCCCTATGTACAAGAATATAACTACTATAATACTGCCCCCTATGTACAAGAATATAACTACTATAATACTGCCCCCTATGTACAAGAATATAACTACTATAATACTGCCTCCTATGTACAAGAATATAACTACTATAATACTGCCTCCTATGTACAAGAATATAACTACTATAATACTGCCTCCTATGTACAAGAATATAACTACTATAATACTGTCCCCTATGTACAAGAATATAACTACTATAATACTGCCCCCTATGTACAAGAATTTAACTACTATAATACTGCTTCTATGTACAAGAATATAACTACTATAATACTGCCCCCTATGTATAAGAATATAACTACTATAATACTGCCCCCTATGTACAAGAATATAACTACTATAATACTGCCTCCTATGTACAAGAATATACCTACTATAATACTGCCCCCTATGTACAAGAATATAACTACTATAATACTGCCCCCTATGTACAAGAATATAACTACTATAATACTGCCTCTTATGTACAAGAATATAACTACTATAATACTGCCCCCTATGTACAAGAATATAACTGCTATAATACTGCCCCCTATGTACAAGAATATAACTACTATAATACTGCCCCCTATGTACAAGAATATAACTGCTATAATACTGCCCCCTATGTACAAGAATATAACTACTATAATACTGCCCCCTATGTACAAGAATATAACTACTATAATACTGCCCCCTATGTACAAGAACATAACTACTATAATACTGCCTCCTATGTACAAGAATATAACTACTATAATACTGACCTTATATACAAGAATATAACTACTATAATACTGACCTTATATACAAGAATATAACTACTATAATACTGCCCCCTATGTACAAGAATATAACTACTATAATACTGCCCACTATGTACAAGAATATAACTACTATAATACTGCCCCCTATGTACAAGAATATAAATACTATAATACTGCCCCCTATGTACAAGAATATAACTACTATAATACTGCCCCCTATGTACAAGAATATAACTACTATAATACTGCCCCCTATGCACAAGAATATAACTACTATAATACTGCTCCTATGTACAAGAATATAACTACTATAATACTGCCCCCTATGTATAAGAATATAACTACTATAATACTGCCCCCTATGTACAAGAATATAACTACTATAATACTGCCCCCTATGCACAAGAATATAACTACTATAATACTGCTCCTATGTACAAGAATATAACTACTATAATACTGCCTCCTATGTACAAGAATATAACTACTATAATACTGCCCCCTATGTACAAGAATATAACTACTATAATACTGACCTTATATACAAGAATATAACTACTATAATACTGCCCCCTATGTACAAGAATATAACTACTATAATACTGCCCACTATGTACAAGAATATAACTGCTATAATACTGCCCCTATGTACAAGAAAATAACTACTATAATACTGCCCCTATATACAAGAATATAACTACTATAATACTGCCCCCTATGTACAAGAATATAACTACTATAATACTGCCTCCTATGTACAAGAATATAACTACTATAATACTGCCCCCTATGTACAAGAATATAACTACTATAATACTGACCTTATATACAAGAATATAACTACTATAATACTGACCTTATACACAAGAATATAACTACTATAATACTGCCCCCTATGTACAAGAATATAACTACTATAATACTGCCCACTATGTACAAGAATATAACTACTATAATACTGCCCCCTATGTACAAGAATATAACCACTATAATACTGCCCCCTATGTACAAGAATATAACTACTATAATACTGCCCCCTATGTACAAGAATATAACTACTATAATACTGCCCCTATGTACAAGAATATAACTACTATAATACTGCTCCTATGTACAAGAATATAACTACTATAATACTGCTCCTATGTACAAGAATATAACTACTATAACACTGCCCCCTATGTACAAGAATATAAATACTATAATACTGCTCCTATGTACAAGAATATAACTACTATAACACTGCCCCCTATGTACAAGAATATAACTACTGTAATACTGCCTCCTATGTACAAGAATATAACTACTATAATACTGCCCCTATGTACAAGAATATAACTACTATAATACTGCTCCTATGTACAAGAATATAACTACTATAATACTGCCCCTATGTACAAGAATATAACTACTATAATACTGCCTTCTATGTACAAGAATATAACTACTATAATACTGCCTCCTATGTACAAGAATATAACTACTATAATACTGCCCACTATGTACAAGAATAAAACTACGATAATCCTGCCCCCTATGTACAAGAATATAACTACTATAATACTGCCTTCTATGTACAAGAATATAACTACTATAATACTGCCTCCTATGTACAAGAATATAACTACTATAATACTGCCCACTATGTACAAGAATAAAACTACGATAATCCTGCCCCCTATGTACAAAAATATAACTACTGTAATACTGCCTCCTATGTACAAGAATATAACTACTATAATACTGCCCTCTATGTACAAGAATATAACTACTATAATACTGCCTCCTATGTACAAGAATATAACTACTGTAATACTGCCTCCTATGTACAAGAATATAACTACTATAATACTGCCCTCTATGTACAAGAATATAACTACTATAATACTGCCTCCTATGTACAAGAATATAACTACTATAATACTGCCTCCTATATACAAGAATATAACTACTATAATACTGCCCTCTATGTACAAGAATATAACTACTATAATACTGCCCTCTATGTACAAGAATATAACTACTATAATACTGCCCCCCTATGTACAAGAATATAACTACTATAATACTGCCCTCTATGTACAAGAATATAACTACTATAATACTGTCCCCTATGTACAAGAATATAACTACTATAATACTGCCTATGTACAAGAATATAACTACTATAATACTGCCCCCTATGTACAAGAATATAACTACTATAATACTGCCCCATATGTACAAGAATAAAACTACGATAATCCTGCCCCCTATGTACAAGAATATAACTACTGTAATACTGCCTCCTATGTACAAGAATATAACTACTATAATATTGCCCTCTATGTACAAGAATATAACTACTATAATACTGCCTCCTATGTACAATAATATAACTACTATAATACTTCCCCCTATGTACAAGAATACAACCACTATAATACTCCCCCTATGTACAAGAATATAACTACTATAATACTGCCCCCTATGTACACGAATATAACTACTATAATACTGCTCCTATGTACAAGAATATAACTACTATAATACTGCCTCCTATGTACAAGAATATAACTACTATAATACTGCCTCCTATGTACAAGAATATAACTACTATAATACTGCCCCCTATGTACAAGAATATAAGTCCTATAATACTGTCCCCTATGTACAAGAATATAACTACTATAATACTGCCCCCTATGTACAAGAATAAAACTACGATAATCCTGCCCCCTATGTACAAGAATATAACTACTGTAATACTGCCTCCTATGTACAAGAATATAACTACTATAATACTGCCCTCTATGTACAAGAATATAACTACTATAATACTGCCTCCTATGTACAAGAATATAACTACTGTAATACTGCCTCCTATGTACAAGAATATAACTACTATAATACTGCCCCCTATGTACAAGAATATAACTACTATAATACTGCCCCCTATGTACAAGAATATAACTACTATAATACTGCCTCCTATGTACAAGAATATAACTACTATAATACTGCCTCCTATGTACAAGAATATAACTACTATAATACTGCCCACTATGTACAAGAATATAAGTCCTATAATACTGTCCCCTATGTACAAGAATATAACTACTATAATACTGCCCCCTATGTACAAGAATATAACTACTATAATACTGCCCCCTATGTACAAGAATATAACTACTATAATACTGCCTCCTATGTACAAGAATATAACTACTATAATACTGCCTCCTATGTACAAGAATATAACTACTATAATACTGCCTCCTATGTACAAGAATATAACTACTATAATACTGTCCCCTATGTACAAGAATATAACTACTATAATACTGCCCCCTATGTACAAGAATATAACTACTATAATACTGCTTCTATGTACAAGAATATAACTACTATAATACTGCCCCCTATGTATAAGAATATAACTACTATAATACTGCCCCCTATGTACAAGAATATAACTACTATAATACTGCCTCCTATGTACAAGAATATACCTACTATAATACTGCCCCCTATGTACAAGAATATAACTACTATAATACTGCCCCCTATGTACAAGAATATAACTACTATAATACTGCCTCTTATGTACAAGAATATAACTACTATAATACTGCCCCCTATGTACAAGAATATAACTGCTATAATACTGCCCCCTATGTACAAGAATATAACTACTATAATACTGCCCCCTATGTACAAGAATATAACTGCTATAATACTGCCCCCTATGTACAAGAATATAACTACTATAATACTGCCCCCTATGTACAAGAATATAACTACTATAATACTGCCCCCTATGTACAAGAACATAACTACTATAATACTGCCTCCTATGTACAAGAATATAACTACTATAATACTGACCTTATATACAAGAATATAACTACTATAATACTGACCTTATATACAAGAATATAACTACTATAATACTGCCCCCTATGTACAAGAATATAACTACTATAATACTGCCCACTATGTACAAGAATATAACTACTATAATACTGCCCCCTATGTACAAGAATATAAATACTATAATACTGCCCCCTATGTACAAGAATATAACTACTATAATACTGCCCCCTATGTACAAGAATATAACTACTATAATACTGCCCCCTATGTACAAGAATATAACTACTATAATACTGCTCCCTATGCACAAGAATATAACTACTATAATACTGCTCCTATGTACAAGAATATAACTACTATAATACTGCCCCCTATGTATAAGAATATAACTACTATAATACTGCCCCCTATGTACAAGAATATAACTACTATAATACTGCCCCTATGCACAAGAATATAACTACTATAATACTGCTCCTATGTACAAGAATATAACTACTATAATACTGCCTCCTATGTACAAGAATATAACTACTATAATACTGCCCCCTATGTACAAGAATATAACTACTATAATACTGACCTTATATACAAGAATATAACTACTATAATACTGCCCCCTATGTACAAGAATATAACTACTATAATACTGCCCACTATGTACAAGAATATAACTGCTATAATACTGCCCCCTATGTACAAGAATATAACTACTATAATACTGCCCCTATATACAAGAATATAACTACTATAATACTGCCCCCTATGTACAAGAATATAACTACTATAATACTGCCTCCTATGTACAAGAATATAACTACTATAATACTGCCCCCTATGTACAAGAATATAACTACTATAATACTGACCTTATATACAAGAATATAACTACTATAATACTGCCCCCTATGTACAAGAATATAACTACTATAATACTGCCCACTATGTACAAGAATATAACTGCTATAATACTGCCCCCTATGTACAAGAATATAACTACTATAATACTGCCCCTATATACAAGAATATAACTACTATAATACTGCCCCCTATGTACAAGAATATAACTACTATAATACTGCTCCTATGTACAAGAATATAACTACTATAATACTGCCCCCTATGTATAAGAATATAACTACTATAATACTGCCCCCTATGTACAAGAATATAACTACTATAATACTGCCCCCTATGCACAAGAATATAACTACTATAATACTGCTCCTATGTACAAGAATATAACTACTATAATACTGCCTCCTATGTACAAGAATATAACTACTATAATACTGCCCCCTATGTACAAGAATATAACTACTATAATACTGACCTTATATACAAGAATATAACTACTATAATACTGCCCCCTATGTACAAGAATATAACTACTATAATACTGCCCACTATGTACAAGAATATAACTGCTATAATACTGCCCCTATGTACAAGAAAATAACTACTATAATACTGCCCCTATATACAAGAATATAACTACTATAATACTGCCCCCTATGTACAAGAATATAACTACTATAATACTGCCTCCTATGTACAAGAATATAACTACTATAATACTGCCCCCTATGTACAAGAATATAACTACTATAATACTGACCTTATATACAAGAATATAACTACTATAATACTGACCTTATACACAAGAATATAACTACTATAATACTGCCCCCTATGTACAAGAATATAACTACTATAATACTGCCCACTATGTACAAGAATATAACTACTATAATACTGCCCCCTATGTACAAGAATATAACCACTATAATACTGCCCCCTATGTACAAGAATATAACTACTATAATACTGCCCCCTATGTACAAGAATATAACTACTATAATACTGCCCCCTATGTACAAGAATATAACTACTATAATACTGCCCCCTATGTACAAGAATATAACTACTATAATACTGCCCCTATGTACAAGAATATAACTACTATAATACTGCTCCTATGTACAAGAATATAACTACTATAATACTGCTCCTATGTACAAGAACATAACTACTATAACACTGCCCCCTATGTACAAGAATATAAATACTATAATACTGCTCCTATGTACAAGAATATAACTACTATAACACTGCCCCCTATGTACAAGAATATAACTACTGTAATACTGCCCCCTATGTACAAGAATATAACTACTATAATACTGCCCCTATGTACAAGAATATAACTACTATAATACTGCTCCTATGTACAAGAATATAACTACTATAATACTGCCTTCTATGTACAAGAATATAACTACTATAATACTGCCTCCTATGTACAAGAATATAACTACTATAATACTGCCCACTATGTACAAGAATAAAACTACGATAATCCTGCCCCCTATGTACAAGAATATAACTACTGTAATACTGCCTCCTATGTACAAGAATATAACTACTATAATACTGCCCTCTATGTACAAGAATATAACTACTATAATACTGCCTCCTATGTACAAGAATATAACTACTGTAATACTGCCTCCTATGTACAAGAATATAACTACTATAATACTGCCCTCTATGTACAAGAATATAACTACTATAATACTGCCTCCTATGTACAAGAATATAACTACTGTAATACTGCCTCCTATGTACAAGAATATAACTACTATAATACTGCCCCCTATGTACAAGAATATAACTACTATAATACTGCCCCCTATGTACAAGAATATAACTACTATAATACTGCCTCCTATGTACAAGAATATAACTACTATAATACTGCCTCCTATGTACAAGAATATAACTACTATAATACTGCCCACTATGTACAAGAATATAAGTCCTATAATACTGTCCCCTATGTACAAGAATATAACTACTATAATACTGCCCCCTATGTACAAGAATATAACTACTATAATACTGCCCCCTATGTACAAGAATATAACTACTATAATACTGCCTCCTATGTACAAGAATATAACTACTATAATACTGCCTCCTATGTACAAGAATATAACTACTATAATACTGCCTCCTATGTACAAGAATATAACTACTATAATACTGTCCCCTATGTACAAGAATATAACTACTATAATACTGCCCCCTATGTACAAGAATATAACTACTATAATACTGCTTCTATGTACAAGAATATAACTACTATAATACTGCCCCCTATGTATAAGAATATAACTACTATAATACTGCCCCCTATGTACAAGAATATAACTACTATAATACTGCCTCCTATGTACAAGAATATACCTACTATAATACTGCCCCCTATGTACAAGAATATAACTACTATAATACTGCCCCCTATGTACAAGAATATAACTACTATAATACTGCCTCTTATGTACAAGAATATAACTACTATAATACTGCCCCCTATGTACAAGAATATAACTGCTATAATACTGCCCCCTATGTACAAGAATATAACTACTATAATACTGCCCCCTATGTACAAGAATATAACTGCTATAATACTGCCCCCTATGTACAAGAATATAACTACTATAATACTGCCCCCTATGTACAAGAATATAACTACTATAATACTGCCCCCTATGTACAAGAACATAACTACTATAATACTGCCTCCTATGTACAAGAATATAACTACTATAATACTGACCTTATATACAAGAATATAACTACTATAATACTGACCTTATATACAAGAATAGAACTACTATAATACTGCCCCCTATGTACAAGAATATAACTACTATAATACTGCCCACTATGTACAAGAATATAACTACTATAATACTGCCCCCTATGTACAAGAATATAAATACTATAATACTGCCCCCTATGTACAAGAATATAACTACTATAATACTGCCCCCTATGTACAAGAATATAACTACTATAATACTGCCCCCTATGCACAAGAATATAACTACTATAATACTGCTCCTATGTACAAGAATATAACTACTATAATACTGCCCCCTATGTATAAGAATATAACTACTATAATACTGCCCCCTATGTACAAGAATATAACTACTATAATACTGCCCCTATGCACAAGAATATAACTACTATAATACTGCTCCTATGTACAAGAATATAACTACTATAATACTGCCTCCTATGTACAAGAATATAACTACTATAATACTGCCCCCTATGTACAAGAATATAACTACTATAATACTGACCTTATATACAAGAATATAACTACTATAATACT
Source organism: Eleutherodactylus coqui (assembly GCF_035609145.1). Taxonomy (NCBI): domain Eukaryota; kingdom Metazoa; phylum Chordata; class Amphibia; order Anura; family Eleutherodactylidae; genus Eleutherodactylus; species Eleutherodactylus coqui. Next base: position 4,327,902 of record NC_089844.1, on the reverse strand, counting down.
GCCCCCTATGTACAAGAATATAACTACTATAATACTGCCCACTATGTACAAGAATATAACTGCTATAATACTGCCCCCTATGTACAAGAATATAACTACTATAATACTGCCCCTATATACAAGAATATAACTACTATAATACTGCCCCCTATGTACAAGAATATAACTACTATAATACTGCCTCCTATGTACAAGAATATAACTACTATAATACTGCCCCCTATGTACAAGAATATAACTACTATAATACTGACCTTATATACAAGAATATAACTACTATAATACTGACCTTATACACAAGAATATAACTACTATAATACTGCCCCCTATGTACAAGAATATAACTACTATAATACTGCCCACTATGTACAAGAATATAACTACTATAATACTGCCCCCTATGTACAAGAATATAACCACTATAATACTGCCCCCTATGTACAAGAATATAACTACTATAATACTGCCCCCTATGTACAAGAATATAACTACTATAATACTGCCCCCTATGTACAAGAATATAACTACTATAATACTGCTCCTATGTACAAGAATATAACTACTATAATACTGCTCCTATGTACAAGAATATAACTACTATAACACTGCCCCCTATGTACAAGAATATAAATACTATAATACTGCTCCTATGTACAAGAATATAACTACTATAACACTGCCCCCTATGTACAAGAATATAACTACTGTAATACTGCCCCCTATGTACAAGAATATAACTACTATAATACTGCCCCTATGTACAAGAATATAACTACTATAATACTGCTCCTATGTACAAGAATATAACTACTATAATACTGCCTTCTATGTACAAGAATATAACTACTATAATACTGCCTCCTATGTACAAGAATATAACTACTATAATACTGCCCACTATGTACAAGAATAAAACTACGATAATCCTGCCCCCTATGTACAAGAATATAACTACTGTAATACTGCCTCCTATGTACAAGAATATAACTACTATAATACTGCCCTCTATGTACAAGAATATAACTACTATAATACTGCCTCCTATGTACAAGAATATAACTACTGTAATACTGCCTCCTATGTACAAGAATATAACTACTATAATACTGCCCTCTATGTACAAGAATATAACTACTATAATACTGCCTCCTATGTACAAGAATATAACTACTATAATACTGCCTCCTATATACAAGAATATAACTACTATAATACTGCCCTCTATGTACAAGAATATAACTACTATAATACTGCCCTCTATGTACAAGAATATAACTACTATAATACTGCCCCCCTATGTACAAGAATATAACTACTATAATACTGCCCTCTATGTACAAGAATATAACTACTATAATACTGTCCACTATGTACAAGAATATAACTACTATAATACTGCCTATGTACAAGAATATAACTACTATAATACTGCCCCCTATGTACAAGAATATAACTACTATAATACTGCCCCATATGTACAAGAATAAAACTACGATAATCCTGCCCCCTATGTACAAGAATATAACTACTGTAATACTGCCTCCTATGTACAAGAATATAACTACTATAATATTGCCCTCTATGTACAAGAATATAACTACTATAATACTGCCTCCTATGTACAATAATATAACTACTATAATACTTCCCCCTATGTACAAGAATACAACCACTATAATACTCCCCCTATGTACAAGAATATAACTACTATAATACTGCCCCCTATGTACACGAATATAACTACTATAATACTGCTCCTATGTACAAGAATATAACTACTATAATACTGCTCCCTATGTACAAGAATATAACTACTATAATACTGCCTCCTATGTACAAGAATATAACTACTATAATACTGCCTCCTATGTACAAGAATATAACTACTATAATACTGCCCCCTATGTACAAGAATATAAGTCCTATAATACTGTCCCCTATGTACAAGAATATAACTACTATAATCCTGCCCCCTATGTACAAGAATAAAACTACGATAATCCTGCCCCCTATGTACAAGAATATAACTACTGTAATACTGCCTCCTATGTACAAGAATATAACTACTATAATACTGCCCTCTATGTACAAGAATATAACTACTATAATACTGCCTCCTATGTACAAGAATATAACTACTGTAATACTGCCTCCTATGTACAAGAATATAACTACTATAATACTGCCCCCTATGTACAAGAATATAACTACTATAATACTGCCCCCTATGTACAAGAATATAACTACTATAATACTGCCTCCTATGTACAAGAATATAACTACTATAATACTGCCTCCTATGTACAAGAATATAACTACTATAATACTGCCCACTATGTACAAGAATATAAGTCCTATAATACTGTCCCCTATGTACAAGAATATAACTACTATAATACTGCCCCCTATGTACAAGAATATAACTACTATAATACTGCCCCCTATGTACAAGAATATAACTACTATAATACTGCCTCCTATGTACAAGAATATAACTACTATAATACTGCCTCCTATGTACAAGAATATAACTACTATAATACTGCCTCCTATGTACAAGAATATAACTACTATAATACTGTCCCCTATGTACAAGAATATAACTACTATAATACTGCCCCCTATGTACAAGAATATAACTACTATAATACTGCTTCTATGTACAAGAATATAACTACTATAATACTGCCCCCTATGTATAAGAATATAACTACTATAATACTGCCCCCTATGTACAAGAATATAACTACTATAATACTGCCTCCTATGTACAAGAATATACCTACTATAATACTGCCCCCTATGTACAAGAATATAACTACTATAATACTGCCCCCTATGTACAAGAATATAACTACTATAATACTGCCTCTTATGTACAAGAATATAACTACTATAATACTGCCCCCTATGTACAAGAATATAACTGCTATAATACTGCCCCCTATGTACAAGAATATAACTACTATAATACTGCCCCCTATGTACAAGAATATAACTGCTATAATACTGCCCCCTATGTACAAGAATATAACTACTATAATACTGCCCCCTATGTACAAGAATATAACTACTATAATACTGCCCCCTATGTACAAGAACATAACTACTATAATACTGCCTCCTATGTACAAGAATATAACTACTATAATACTGACCTTATATACAAGAATATAACTACTATAATACTGACCTTATATACAAGAATATAACTACTATAATACTGCCCCCTATGTACAAGAATATAACTACTATAATACTGCCCACTATGTACAAGAATATAACTACTATAATACTGCCCCCTATGTACAAGAATATAAATACTATAATACTGCCCCCTATGTACAAGAATATAACTACTATAATACTGCCCCCTATGTACAAGAATATAACTACTATAATACTGCCCCCTATGCACAAGAATATAACTACTATAATACTGCTCCTATGTACAAGAATATAACTACTATAATACTGCCCCCTATGTATAAGAATATAACTACTATAATACTGCCCCCTATGTATAAGAATATAACTACTATAATACTGCCCCCTATGTACAAGAATATAACTACTATAATACTGCCTCCTATGTACAAGAATATACCTACTATAATACTGCCCCCTATGTACAAGAATATAACTACTATAATACTGCCCCCTATGTACAAGAATATAACTACTATAATACTGCCTCTTATGTACAAGAATATAACTACTATAATACTGCCCCCTATGTACAAGAATATAACTGCTATAATACTGCCCCCTATGTACAAGAATATAACTACTATAATACTGCCCCCTATGTACAAGAATATAACTGCTATAATACTGCCCCCTATGTACAAGAATATAACTACTATAATACTGCCCCCTATGTACAAGAATATAACTACTATAATACTGCCCCCTATGTACAAGAATATAACTACTATAATACTGCCCCCTATGTACAAGAACATAACTACTATAATACTGCCTCCTATGTACAAGAATATAACTACTATAATACTGACCTTATATACAAGAATATAACTACTATAATACTGACCTTATATACAAGAATATAACTACTATAATACTGCCCCCTATGTACAAGAATATAACTACTATAATACTGCCCACTATGTACAAGAATATAACTACTATAATACTGCCCCCTATGTACAAGAATATAACTACTATAATACTGCCCCCTATGCACAAGAATATAACTACTATAATACTGCTCCTATGTACAAGAATATAACTACTATAATACTGCCCCCTATGTATAAGAATATAACTACTATAATACTGCCCCCTATGTACAAGAATATAACTACTATAATACTGCCCCTATGCACAAGAATATAACTACTATAATACTGCTCCTATGTACAAGAATATAACTACTATAATACTGCCTCCTATGTACAAGAATATAACTACTATAATACTGCCTCCTATGTACAAGAATATAACTACTATAATACTGCCCCCTATGTACAAGAATATAACTACTATAATACTGACCTTATATACAAGAATATAACTACTATAATACTGCCCCCTATGTACAAGAATATAACTACTATAATACTGCCCACTATGTACAAGAATATAACTGCTATAATACTGCCCCCTATGTACAAGAATATAACTACTATAATACTGCCCCTATATACAAGAATATAACTACTATAATACTGCCCCCTATGTACAAGAATATAACTACTATAATACTGCCTCCTATGTACAAGAATATAACTACTATAATACTGCCCCCTATGTACAAGAATATAACTACTATAATACTGACCTTATATACAAGAATATAACTACTATAATACTGACCTTATACACAAGAATATAACTACTATAATACTGCCCCCTATGTACAAGAATATAACTACTATAATACTGCCCACTATGTACAAGAATATAACTACTATAATACTGCCCCCTATGTACAAGAATATAACCACTATAATACTGCCCCCTATGTACAAGAATATAACTACTATAATACTGCCCCCTATGTACAAGAATATAACTACTATAATACTGCCCCCTATGTACAAGAATATAACTACTATAATACTGCTCCTATGTACAAGAATATAACTACTATAATACTGCTCCTATGTACAAGAATATAACTACTATAACACTGCCCCCTATGTACAAGAATATAAATACTATAATACTGCTCCTATGTACAAGAATATAACTACTATAACACTGCCCCCTATGTACAAGAATATAACTACTGTAATACTGCCCCCTATGTACAAGAATATAACTACTATAATACTGCCCCCTATGTACAAGAATATAACTACTATAATACTGCTCCTATGTACAAGGATATAACTACTATAATACTGCCCCCTATGTACAGGGATATAACTACTATAATACTGCCTCCTATGTACAAGAATATAACTACTATAATACTGCCCCCTATGTACAAGAATATAACTACTATAATACTGCCCCCTATGTACAAGAATATAACTACTATAATACTGCCCCCTATGTACAAGAATATAACTACTATAATACTGCCTCCCATGTACAAGAATATAACTACTATAATACTGCCTCCTATTTACAAGAATATAACTACTATAATACTGCCCCCTATGTACAAGAATATAACTACTATAATACTGCCCCCTATGTACAAGAATATAACTACTATAATACTGCCCCCTATGTACATGAATATAAATACTATAATACTGCCCCCTATGTACAAGAATATAACTACTATAATACTGCCCCCTATGTACAAGAATATAACTACTATAATACTGCCCCCTATGTACAAGAATATAACTACTATAATACTGCCCCCTATGTACAAGAATATAACTACTATAATACTGCCCCCTATGTACATGAATATAACTACTATAATACTGCCCCCTATGTACAAGAATATAACTACTATAATACTGCCCCCTATGTACAAGAATATAACTACTATAATACGGCTCTCCTATGTACAAGAATATAACTACTATAATACTGCCCCTATGTACAAGAATATAACTACTATAATACTGCCCCCTTTGTACAAGAATATAACTACTATAATACTGCTCCTATGTACAAGAATATAACTACTATAATACTGCCCCCTATGTACAAGAATATAACTACTATAATACTGCCCCCTATGTACAAGAATATAACTACTATAATACTGCCCCCTATGTACAAGAATATAACTACTATAACACTGCCTCCTATGTACAAGAATATAACTACTATAATACTGCCCCCTATGTACAAGAATATTACTACTATAATACTGCTCCCTATGTACAAGAATATAACTACTATAATACTGCCCCCTATGTACAAGAATATAACTACTATAACACTGCCCCCTATGTACAAGAATATAACCACTATAATACTGCCCCCTATGTACAAGAATATAACTACTATAATACTGCCCCCTATGTACAAGAATATAACTACTATAATACTGCCCCCTATGTACAAGAATATAACTACTATAATACTGCCCCCTATGTACAAGAATATAACTACTATAATACTGCCCCCTATGTACAAGAATATAACTACTATAATACTGCCCCCTATGTACAAGAATATAACTACTATAATACTGCCCCCTATGTACAAGAATATAACCACTATAATACTGCCCCCTATGTACAAGAATATAACTACTATAATACTGCCCCTATGTACAAGAATATAACTACTATAATACTGCCCCCTATGTACAAGAATATAACTACTATAATACTGCCCCCTATGTACAAGAATATAACTACTATAATACTGCCCCCTATGTACAAGAATATAACTACTATAATACTGCCCCCTATGTACAAGAATATAACTACTATAATACTGCCCCCTATGTACAAGAATATAACTACTATAATACTGCCCCCTACGTACAAGAATATATCTACTATAATACTGCCCCCATGTACAAGAATATAACTACTATAATACTGCCCCCTATATACAAGAATATAACTACTATAATACTGCCCCCTATGTACAAGAATATAACTACTATAATACTGCCCCTATGTACAAGAATATAACTACTATAATACTGCCTCCTATGTACAAGAATATAACTACTATAATACTGCCCCCTATGTACAAGAATATAACTACTATAATACTGCCCCCTATGTACAAGAATATAACTACTATAATACTGCCCCCTATGTACAAGAATATAACTACTATAATACTGCCCCTATGTACAAGAATATAACTACTATAATACTGCCTCCTATGTACAAGAATATAACTACTGTTATACTGCCCCCTATGTAGAAGAATATAACTACTATAATACTGCTCCTATGTACAAGAATATGACTACTATAATACTGCCCCCTATGTACAAGAATATAACTACTATAATACTGTTCCCTATGTACAAGAATATAACTACTATAATACTGCTCCCTATGTACAAGAATATAACTACTAAAATACTGCTCCCTATGTACAAGAATATAACTACTAAAATACTGCTCCCTATGTACAAGAATATAACTACTATAATACTGCCCCCTATGTACAAGAATATAACTACTATAATACTGCCCCTATGTACAAGAATATAACTACTATAATACTGCCCCCTATGTACAAGAATATAACTACTATAATACTGCTCCCTATATACAAGAATATAACTACTATAATACTGCTCCCTATGTACAAGAATATAACTACTATAATACTGCCTTCTATGTACAAGAATATAACTACTATAATACTGATCCCTATGTACAGGAATATAACTACTATAATACTGCTCCCTATGTACAAGAATATAACTACTATAATACTGCCCCTATGTACAAGAATATAACTACTATAATACTGCCCCCTATGTACAAGAATATAACTACTATAATACTGCTCCTATGTACAAGAATATAACTACTATAACACTGCCTCCTATGTAGAAGAATATAACTACTATAATACTGCCCCCTATGTACAAGAATATAACTACTATAATACTGCCCCCTATGTACAAGAATATAACTACTATAATACTGCCCCCTATGTACAAGAATATAACTACTATAATACTGCTCCTATGTACAAGAATATAACTACTATAATACTGCCCCCTATGTACAACAATATAACTACTATAATACTGCCTCCTATGTACAGGAATATAACTACTATAATACTGCTCCTATGTACAAGAATATAACTACTATAATACTGCCCCCTATGTACAAGAATATAACTACTATAATACTGCCCTCCTATGTACAAGAATATAACTACTATAATACTGCTCCTATGTACAAGAATATAACTACTATAATACTGCCCCCTATGTACAAGAATATAACTACTATAATACTGCTCCCTATGTACAAGAATATAACTACTATAATACTGCCCCCTATGTACAAGAATATAACTACTATAATACTGCTCCTATGTACAAGAATATAACTACTATAATACTGCCCCCTATGTACAAGAATATAACTACTATAATACTGCTCCCTATGTACAAGAATATAACTACTATAATACTGCCCCCTATGTACAAGAATATAACTACTATAATACTGCTCCTATGTACAAGAATATAACTACTATAATACTGCCCCCTATGTACAAGAATATAACTACTATAATACTGCCCCCTATGTACAAGAATATAACTACTATAATACTGCCCTTATGTACAAGAATATAACTACTATAATACTGCTCCCTATATACAAGAATATAACTACTATAATACTGCTCCCTATATACAAGAATATAACTACTATAATACTGCCCCCTATGTACAGGCATATAACTACTATAATACTGCCCCCTATGTATAGGTATATAACTACTATAATACTGCCCCCTATGTACAAGAATATAACTACTATAATACTGCCCCCTATGTATAGGTATATAACTACTATAATACTGCCCCCTATGTACAAGAATATAACTACTATAATACTGCCCCCTATGTACAAGAATATAACTACTATAATACTGCCTCCTATGTACAGGAATATAACTACTATAATACTGCTCCTATGTACAAGAATATAACTACTATAATACTGCCCCCTATGTACAAGAATATAACTACTATAATACTGCCCTCCTATGTACAAGAATATAACTACTATAATACTGCTCCTATGTACAAGAATATAACTACTATAATACTGCCTCCTATGTACAAGAATATAACTACTATAATACTGCCCCCTATGTACAACAATATAACTACTATAATACTGCCTCCTATGTACAAGAATATAACTACTATAATACTGCCCCCTATGTACAAGAATATAACTACTGTAATACTGCCCCCTATGTACAACAATATAACTACTATAATACTGCCCCCTATGTACAAGAATATAACTACTATAATACTGCCCTTATGTACAAGAATATAACTACTATAATACTGCCCCCTATGTACAAGAATATAAGTACTATAATACTGCTCCCTATGTACAAGAATATAACTACTATAATACTGCCCCCTATGTACAAGAATATAAGTACTATAATACTGCCCCCTATGTACAAGAATATAACTACTATAATACTGCCCTTATGTACAAGAATATAACTACTATAATACTGCCCCTATGTACAAGAATATAACTACTATAATACTGCCTCCTATGTACAAGAATATAACTACTATAATACTGCCCCCTATGTACAACAATATAACTACTATAATACTGCCTCCTATGTACAAGAATATAACTACTATAATACTGCCCCCTATGTACAAGAATATAACTACTGTAATACTGCCCCCTATGTACAACAATATAACTACTATAATACTGCCCCCTATGTACAAGAATATAACTACTATAATACTGCCCTTATGTACAAGAATATAGCTACTATAATACTGCTCCCTATATACAAGAATATAAGTACTATAATACTGCTCCTATGTACAAGAATATAACTACTATAATACTGCTCCTATGTACAAGAATATAACTACTATAATACTGCCCCCTATGTACAAGAATATAACTACTATAATACTGCCCTTATGTACAAGAATATAACTACTATAATACTGCCCCTATGTACAAGAATATAACTACTATAATACTGCCTCCTATGTACAAGAATATAACTACTATAATACTGCCCCCTATGTACAACAATATAACTACTATAATACTGCCTCCTATGTACAAGAATATAACTACTATAATACTGCCTCCTATGTACAAGAATATAACTACTATAATACTGCCCCCTATGTACAAGAATATAACTACTGTAATACTGCCCCCTATGTACAACAATATAACTACTATAATACTGCCCCCTATGTACAAGAATATAACTACTATAATACTGCCCTTATGTACAAGAATATAGCTACTATAATACTGCTCCCTATATACAAGAATATAAGTACTATAATACTGCTCCTATGTACAAGAATATAACTACTATAATACTGCCCCCTATGTACAAGAATATAACTACTATAATACTGCCCCCTATGTACAAGAATATAACTACTATAATACTGCCCCCTATGTACAAGAATATAACTACTATAATACTGCCCCCTATGTACAAGAATATAACTACTATAATACTGCCCCCTATGTACAAGAATATAACTACTATAATACTGCTCCTATGTACAAGAATATAACTACTATAATACTGGCTCCTATGTACAAGAATATAACTACTATAATACTGCTCCTATGTACAAGAATATAACTACTATAATACTGCCCCCTATGTACAAGACTATAACTACTATAATACTGCCCCCTATGTACAAGAATATAACTACTATAATACTGCTCCCTATGTACAAGAATATAACTACAATAATACTGCTCCTATGTACAAGAATATAACTACTATAATACTGCCTCCTATGTACAAGAATATAACTACTATAATACTGCTCCCTATGTACAAGAATATAACTACTATAATACTGCCCCCTATGTACAAGAATATAACTACTATAATACTGGCTCCTATGTACAAGAATATAACTACTATAATACTGCCTCCTATGTACAAGAATATAACTACTATAATACTGCCCCCTATGTACAAGAATATAACTACTATAATACTGCCTCCTATGTACAAGAATATAACTACAATAATACTGCTCCTATGTACAAGAATATAACTACTATAATACTGCCTCCTATGTACAAGAATATAACTACTATAATACTGCTCCCTATGTACAAGAATATAACTACTATAATACTGCCTCCTATGTACAAGAATATAACTACTATAATACTGCCCCTATGTACAAGAATATAACTACTATAATACTGCCCCCTATGTACAAGGATATAACTACTATAATACTGCCTCCTATGTACAAGAATATAACTACTATAATACTGCCCCCTATGTACAAGGATATAACTACTATAATACTGCCTCCTATGTACAAGAATATAACTACTATAATACTGCCCCCTATGTACAACAATATAACTACTATAATACTGCCCCCTATGTACAAGAATATAACTACTATAATACTGCCCCCTATGTACAACAATATAACTACTATAATACTGCCTCCTATGTACAAGAATATAACTACTGTAATACTGCCCCCTATGTACAAGAATATAACTACTATAATACTACCCCCTATGTACAAGAATATAACTACTGTAATACTGCCCCCTATGTACAAGAATATAACTACTATAATACTACCCCCTATGTACAAGAATATAACTACTATAATACTGCCCCCTATGTACAAGAATATAACTACTATAATACTACCCCCTATGTACAAGAATATAACTACTATAATACTGCCCCCTATGTACAAGAATATAACTACTATAATACTGCCCCCTATGTACAAGAATATACCTACTATAATACTGCTCCCTATGTACAGGGATATAACTACTATAATACTGCTCCCTATATACAAGAATATAACTACTATAATACTGCCCCCTATGTACAAGAATATAACTACTATAATACTGCCCCTATGTACAAGAATATAACTACTATAATACTGCCCCTTATGTACAAGAATATAACTACTATAATACTGCCCCCTATGTACAAGAATATAACTACTATAATACTGCCCCCTATGTACAAGAATATAACTACTATAATACTGCCCCCTATGTACAAGAATATAACTCCTATAATACTGCTCCCTATGTACAAGAATATAACTACTATAATACTGCCCCTTATGTACAAGAATATAACTACTATAATACTGTCCCCTATATACAAGAATATAACTACTATAATACTGACCTTATATACAAGAATATAACTACTATAATACTGCCCGCTATGTACAAGAATATAACTACTATAATACTGCCCACTATGTACAAGAATATAACTACTATAATACTGCCCCCTATGTACAAGAATATAACTACTATAATACTGCCCCTTATGTACAAGAATATAACTACTATAATACTGTCCCCTATATACAAGAATATAACTACTATAATACTGACCTTATATACAAGAATATAACTACTATAATACTGCCCCTATGTACAAGAATATAACTACTATAATACTGCCTCTATGTACAGGAATATAACTACTATATTACTGCCCCTATGTACAAGAATATAACTACTATAATACTGCCCCCTATGTACAAGAATATAACTACTATAATACTGCTCCCTATGTACAAGAATATAACTACTATAATACTGCCCCCTATGTACAAGAATATAACTACTATAATACTGCTCCTATGTACAAGAATATAACTACTATAATACTGCCCCCTATGTACAAGAATATAACTACTATAATACTGCTCCCTATGTACAAGTATATAACTACTATAATACTGCCCCCTATGTACAAGAATATAACTACTATAATACTGCCCCTATGTACAAGAATATAACTACTATAATACTGCCCCCTATGTACAAGAATATAACTACTATAATACTGCTCCTATGGACAAGAATATAACTACTATAATACTGCCCCCTATGTACAAGAATATAACTACTATAATACTGCTCCCTATGTACAAGTATATAACTACTATAATACTGCCCCCTATGTACAAGAATATAACTACTATAATACTGCTCCTATGGACAAGAATATAACTACTATAATACTGCCCCCTATGTACAAGAATATAACTACTATAATACTGCCCCCTATGTACAGGGATATAACTACTATAGCACTTACCATACGCGGTCATGGTGCCGACATATGGGCCGTCTACTACGTTGCGGTTTTCCTCCGCCAGAGCCTTGATGTAGCGCTTGCTGAGGTCCAGGATCTGCTCGCGGAGGACGGTGCTGCTCTCGTGCGGCGCTCTCTGCTGGATCGTGAAGTGCAGTAACATCATGCCCCATATGAAGCCAAAAGTCACCAGGAAGAAGCCGAGCTTCTGAGAAGAAAGTTTCCAAGGCGTAAAGTGAGCCATGACCTTCTGAGCAGATACTTCAATCAGTTTTTATTTTTTGCTTCAAAGTCCGTAGTAAGTGTTGGCCGCCATGGCGCGGGGGGCGTTCATAGGAGGGGCAGCATCCTGCAGATCAGATCAGCTCTGTTCAGCTCCGCGATGCTGGAGGGAAGATAACATGGTATGAGAACACCTTCTATAACGGGAGAGCAGCCTCCATCACAAGCAATCCCCCCCAACAGACCGTTTTATCTGCCGAGCACCGCCATTGGGGAAGGGGGGGGGGGGGGGACGGGTCATCTGCCGAGCGCCACCAAAGGGGGGGGCGGGACGGGTCGTCTGCCGAGCGCCACCAAAGGGGGGGGCGGGACGGGTCGTCTGCCGAGCGCCACCAAAGGGGGGGGCGGGACGGGTCGTCTGCCGAGCGCCACCAAAGGGGGGGGGCGGGACGGGTCGTCTGCCGAGCGCCACCAAAGGGGGGGGCGGGACGGGTCGTCTGCCGAGCGCCACCAAAGGGGGGGGCGGGACGGGTCGTCTGCCGAGCGCCACCAAAGGGGGGGGCGGGACGGGTCGTCTGCCGAGAGTCGCCATTGGGGAGGGGGGGCTGCGGGACGAGCCGTCTGCCGAGCGCCACCAAAGGGGGGCGAGACGGGTCGTCTGCCGAGCGCCGCCATTGGGGGGGGGGGCGGGACGGGTCATCTGCCGAGCGCCACAAAAGGGGGGGGGGGCGGGGCGGGTCGTCTGCCGAGCGCCACCAGAGGGGGACAGGGGGATGCCCGTAATACGGCATGGAGTCCTTCTACATCAAAACAACTTGCCGCACATTCAATCTATAGGAAATGTCATGCAGAACATAAGGCAAGAGCGACTAGACTAGCCGGGGTCTCACCGCCAACTGCGGCGGTTTTCTCGTGTAAGGGTGTGGAGAGTATACAGAGAATGGCGCGACCGAGGAGAACATCCAGCGGAAGGGGATCCTGCGGACGGAAACAACTCATCACTGAAAGGGGTCGGAGGAGGATGTCAGGAATCGCTCTGACCAACAGGCTGCACAGTCAGCTGAATACAACGCTGGAGCTCCAACTAACGTGTCCGAACGTACAGCTCGCCGTTCCTCCGCACGGATGGTATAACAGCGGGCGACCAGTTCCAGCGCCATTGTGTGTAAGAGAAACAGAAAGAGTCCAGCGGGCAAAAGAGCGCAAAACTTGTATCACTGAGCAGCGGAGAAACATCTCCTGGTCAGATGGGGCCAGATTTATGTGGGGATGGGAGGTCAGAATTTGGTACAAGCAGCATGAAACGCTGACCCCTTCCTGTCAGCTGGACAGAACATGTCAGCACCTCCATCTAATCCGCAGCTTCCTGTCCGCAGGGGCCGGTATTCCTGCAGGAGGATTTGGTCACCAAGTGGGATCTACAGAAAATCTTCTGCCTTCATCCCGCGACGTAACCTGCGGCTCATTTCCATCACAATGGAGATAAGCGTTCATCAGCGCCGCCATCTTGCTGCACCCCTTTAAGGCTGCCTTCACCTTTAAATCCATATTTTTATTGTGCCAATGTGAAAGTACAATGGAGCGACGTTTAACCCTTTCAGGACATTTCTGCCTTGATCTCGTCGTTCCAGGGCTGAAGTTATTTCTGACACCTTCCGAGATGCACAGACTCTACTTCAAAGCCCAAGCGGTTGTCAGCGGTTGTCTGACACCAAGGGGTTAAAAAGAGTCTGAAGTCCTAATACCGCGCCGACTATCCAAGGTAACAGGCTACAAACCCGAGGTCCCGCGTCCGTCTGTCCTCCCCGGCAGGACGCCACTTCAGGGTTTGGCTCAAAAAAAACTACCGTACATGTAAAAACCACAATATTTAGCGCAAATCTGATCTGACCCCCTAAATGACACCCCAAAATGTACACAGATGACTCCCCAAAACCAGCAGAGATCCACAGGCCAACAGAACCTCACAGACACATACAAGCTGTCCGCGGTGACGCCGGGTGTGGGAGCCTCCGGGGGGGCCACTGAGGGCCGTCGGGGGTCTTTTCCTTTTCCTGCCTTTATTCCTGCGAGCTCATGGCTGTGAGTGAAGGACAGCCGCCCCGAGTTGGGGACTCGCCAAATGCACTCGACGGCTGCGATAACACCTGCCCTTCGCCCTTCCGGATTCAACAAGTCTGGACCCCGGCCACGTGCCGCCGCGCAGAACTGTGTTAACAGAACGACGGGAGCGTTCACACCCACAGCGCCACTCCTGTTCATGTGTGGCATTACAGCTCTGAGTTACTACACAGGCACACACGGGGTTAAAAGGAAGCCTTTAGAGCAAGTGTGACCGGGCTTCCTGCATAACGAGAGAGTGATACCAAACGCACCACACGGATCCTGCGCAACTTCCGGAACAGGTGAGATGAGGAGGTTCTCATGGCGGGCACGGTCCGGGAGCAGCCAGAAGGGCGCTGGTGGGCGCCAGGGTCACTGCCTGTAGAGCGGCTGCTGCCAGCTCGGCGTGCGTCTCTTTTGGTATACGGCGTTACACGCGGGAGTCAGTAAGTCCCCCATGTAGAAAAAGTGCACCGCTCGCGCCGTAACCATTCGCCACATGGCGACGGGCGCACAAGGAGACAAATACGCGCTCACTGACACACGTGGCGTCTTCCTGGGTTGTCCTGCAAACATTGGCGCAATTACATTAATAGGCCGTAATCGTGGGGAGATCAAAGCGTTTGTCCGGGCGTTCACGATCCTTAGGGCAGCAATGGTGGACTGACGGGTCCGCTACTCCGGATCCCCAACTGCCCGGCCGCCATCAGAGGTCCATGGCGGATTACATTACCAAACCAAGCTGCGGCACTAAAGACGCTGCGGACCCCCGCAAAATCAACGAGCCAAAGCCTTCGATTACCCCCTTAAAAGAAACGGCTGAGCGGCTTATTTAGGAACATTACTTTGTGAGGTCCTCCAGGCAATACTCCAGTCACACCCAAAGCTGTATCCAGAACGGTCCATGACCCTAGACCCATACACCTTTAACAAGCGCCGCTCTAGGCACAAACCTTCGGCTCAGCTGCGTGTTCGGACCTTTAGGGAGGTAAGCCAAAGTCAATGCCCCTCATACATGGAGGCCTAAGGGGAGGAGAGGAGACTGCGCCGTGCTCCACCAGACTTCTAAAGAATATCTCTAACAGACCGTATAGTGGCGGACCGAGCAAACATGGCCGAAACATCCGCCGCCAGTCTGCAGCAACACCGCATATTAACCCCTGAAAGGGCAAAAAGCGTGCCGGAAATCCACAGCAGCAAGCGACTTTAAAATCCGCAGCACAGGCCACGTTTTGTGCGGAACAGTTCTGCAGCGTGCGGACGGCCCAAATCCGCAGAGCATCCTGCGGGACGCCCAGAAGTGGTGAGCGCAAACCGTTAGCAAGTGCGCCCCAAAGGCAGAAAATCAACTGCAATTAGTCACCGTGTGAAACTGAACGACCCCGCGGCCTCCGATGGGCGAGGCGCTGCTCCCCTCCTGCACAGGTAAACAATTGTCGCCGTTCGCTTCTCCAAATCGCTCCGTGAAAGGAGCCCGAGTCACGCAGAAAGACGGCGGCGATCACTGCAAACAGAGAAGTCCTGTAACTCCAAAGAACAAAGGGCCCGAACCGGAGACCGCGCCCGCCACATCAATACCCCTGCCAAGGCAGTGCACACAAAGGGAGCGCGCCAATGTCCCAGAGAAGGCCGGGGGCGGCGGCTGTGACTACACCAGGCAGATAGGGGGGCACTGAATGGGGGCTCACAAACACTGAAGGGGGGCTCACAAACACTGACTGGGGGGCTCACAAACACTGAAAGGGGGGCTCACAAACACTGAATGGGGGCTCACAAACACTGAAGGGGGGCTCACAAACACTGAAAGGGGGCTCACAAACACTGAATGGGGGGCTCACAAACACTGAATGGGGGGCTCACAAACACTGAAGAGGGGCTCACAAACACTGAAAGGGGGCTCACAAACACTGAAGGGGGGCTCACAAACACTGAAGGGGGGCTCACAAACACTGAAGGGGGGCTCACAAACACTGAAGGGGGGCTCACAAACACTGAAAGGGGGGCTCACAAACACTGAAAGGGGGGCTCACAAACACTGAAGGGGGGCTCACAAACACTGAAGGGGGGCTCACAAACACTGAAAGGGGGCTCACAAACACTGAAAGGGGGCTCACAAACACTGAAAGGGGGCTCACAAACACTGAAAGGGGGCTCACAAACACTGAAAGGGGGCTCACAAACACTGAATGGGGGGCTCACAAACACTGAATGGGGGGCTCACAAACACTGAATGGGGGGCTCACAAACACTGAAGAGGGGCTCACAAACACTGAAGGGGGGCTCACAAACACTGAAGGGGGGCTCACAAACACTGAAGGGGGGCTCACAAACACTGAAGGGGGGCTCACAAACACTAATGGGGGGCTCACAAACACTGAATGGGGGGCTCACAAACACTGAATGGGGGGCTCACAAACACTGAAGAGGGGCTCACAAACACTGAAGAGGGGCTCACAAACACTGAAGAGGGGCTCACAAACACTGAAGAGGGGCTCACAAACACTGAAGAGGGGCTCACAAACACTGAAGAGGGGCTCACAAACACTGAAGAGGGGCTCACAAACACTGAAGAGGGGCTCACAAACACTGAAGGGGGGCTCCCAAACACTGAAGGGGGGCTCACAAACACTGAAGGGGGGCTCACAAACACTGAAGAGGGGCTCACAAACACTGAATGGGGGGCTCACAAACACTGAAGGGGGGCTCACAAACACTGAAGAGGGGCTCACAAACACTGAAGAGGGGCTCACAAACACTGAATGGGGGGCTCACAAACACTGAAGAGGGGCTCACAAACACTGAAGAGGGGCTCACAAACACTGAAGGGGGGCTCACAAACACTGAAGGGGGGCTCACAAACACTGATGGGGGGCTCACAAACACTGATGGGGGGCTCACAAACACTGAATGGGGGGCTCACAAACACTGAAGAGGGGCTCACAAACACTGAATGGGGGGCTCACAAACACTGAATGGGGGGCTCACAAACACTGAATGGGGGGCTCACAAACACTGAATGGGGGGCTCACAAACACTGAAAGGGGGCTCACAAACACTGAAAGGGGGCTCACAAACACTGAAAGGGGGCTCACAAACACTGAATGGGGGGCTCACAAACACTGAATGGGGGGCTCACAAACACTGAATGGGGGGCTCACAAACACTGAAGAGGGGCTCACAAACACTGAAGGGGGGCTCACAAACACTGAAGGGGGGCTCACAAACACTGAAGGGGGGCTCACAAACACTGAAGGGGGGCTCACAAACACTGAATGGGGGCTCACAAACACTGAATGGGGGCTCACAAACACTGAATGGGGGCTCACAAACACTGAATGGGGGCTCACAAACACTGAATGGGGGCTCACAAACACTGAATGGGGGCTCACAAACACTGAAAGGGGGCTCACAAACACTGAAAGGGGGCTCACAAACACTGAATGGGGGCTCACAAACACTGAATGGGGGCTCACAAACACTGAATGGGGGCTCACAAACACTGAATGGGGGCTCACAAACACTGAATGGGGGCTCACAAACACTGAATGGGGGCTCACAAACACTGAATGGGGGCTCACAAACACTGAATGGGGGCTCACAAACACTGAATGGGGGCTCACAAACACTGAATGGGGGCTCACAAACACTGAAAGGGGGCTCACAAACACTTAAAGGGGGCTCACAAACACTGAATGGGGGCTCACAAACACTGAATGGGGGCTCACAAACACTGAATGGGGGCTCACAAACACTGAATGGGGGCTCACAAACACTGAAGAGGGGCTCACAAACACTGAAGAGGGGCTCACAAACACTGAAGAGGGGCTCACAAACACTGTAGGGGGGCTCACAAACACTGAAGGGGGGCTCACAAACACTGAATGGGGGCTCACAAACACTGAATGGGGGCTCACAAACACTGAATGGGGGCTCACAAACACTGAAAGGGGGCTCACAAACACTGAAGAGGGGCTCACAAACACTGAAGGGGGGCTCACAAACACTGAAGGGGGGCTCACAAACACTGAATGGGGGCTCACAAACACTGAATGGGGGCTCACAAACACTGACTGGGGGCTCACAAACACTGAATGGGGGCTCACAAACACTGAATGGGGGCTCACAAACACTGAAAGGGGGCTCACAAACACTGACTGGGGGCTCACAAACACTGACTGGGGGCTCACAAACACTGACTGGGGGCTCACAAACACTGACTGGGGGCTCACAAACACTGACTGGGGGCTCACAAACACTGACTGGGGGCTCACAAACACTGACTGGGGGCTCACAAACACTGACTGGGGGCTCACAAACACTGACTGGGGGCTCACAAACACTGACTGGGGGCTCGCAAACACTGAAGAGGGGCTCACAAACACTGAATGGGGGCTCACAAACACTGAATGGGGGCTCACAAACACTGAAGAGGGGCTCACAAACACTGTAGGGGGGCTCACAAACACTGAAGGGGGGCTCACAAACACTGAATGGGGGCTCACAAACACTGAATGGGGGGCTCACAAACACTGAATGGGGGGCTCACAAACACTGAATGGGGGGCTCACAAACACTGAATGGGGGCTCACAAACACTGAATGGGGGCTCACAAACACTGAATGGGGGGCTCACAAACACTGAATGGGGGCTCACAAACACTGAATGGGGGGCTCACAAACACTGAATGGGGGGCTCACAAACACTGAATGGGGGCTCACAAACACTGAATGGGGGGCTCACAAACACTGAATGGGGGGCTCACAAACACTGAATGGGGGCTCACAAACACTGAATGGGGGCTCACAAACACGTCCCCTAGATGCATCGCGGCACATCGCAGGGGGTCATTCTCTAATCCAAAGTTACAGATGATATACAGGGCGATGCTGAAAGAAAGGCGCAAAAGTAAAGGAATTTCTTTGTACATGAGTAACAGCGGGCACGGAGGGATGGGCGCAGCATATGCCAGTTCTGCCCAGATGCGTCACGCTCGGTCTGCAGCGCAGATGCCGTTCTATCATATCTGTAAGGCGCGGTCACTCCGTAAAGCCAGTTTCAGAGGAGCGCCTTTTAGTCCCGAATGTGGTCCGTCTTTTGGGGACGGCGAAATGCAGCCAAGGTGAACATTCCCACGGCCGTAGCACTTGTTTCAGGGGGCGGCACTGCTTCTTTATTAGCTTTTGCCTCCATATTACTATTAGTTTCTAGTGGGCAAATCCTGACACTCTCCAGTTGTGATCCACCGACGCGTTTCGATGCGCTCCCCGAAGCTGGCCTTTCTGTCATGCCGGCTTTTGTACAACAATTGCTTTAGGAAGGAATCTGCTTTGATTTTTGAACGTTTTGAATCATTTTATAGACATTAATTATACAGTGCGGTGCAAAAGGATTACATGTGGAAAATGAGAAAGAATGCTTCCAGAAGTGGAAGGGTTAATAGTTTTTTTCTATGAAATAATGAGTGTCTGCAGGCAGCAGTGAAGCATGGTGGAGAGCGCTACAATAATGAGTGTCCGCAGGCAGCAGTGAAGCATGGTGGGGAGCGGTACTATAATGAGTGTCTGCAGACAGCAGTGAAGCATGGTGGGGAGCGGTACAATAATGAGTGGCTGCAGGCTGCAGTGAAGCATGGTGGTGAGCGGTACAATAATGAGTGTCTGCAGGCAGCAGTGAAGCATGGTGGGGAGCGGTACAATAATGAGTGGCTGCAGGCAGCAGTGAAGCATGGTGGGGAGCGGTACAATAATGAGTGGCTGCAGGCTGCAGTGAAGCATTGGGGAAGAGCAGTACAATAATGAGTGGCTGCAGGCAGCAGTGAAGCATGGTGGGGAGCGGTACAATAATGAATGTCTGCAGGCAGCAGTGAAGCATGGTGGGGAGCGGTACAATAATGAGTGGCTGCAGGCTGCAGTGAAGCATTGGGGAAGAGCAGTACAATAATGAGTGGCTGCAGGCAACAGTGAAGCATGGTGGGGAGCGGTACTATAATGAGTGTCTGCAGACAGCAGTAAAGCATGGTGGTGAGCAGTACAATAATGAGTGTCTGCAGGCAGCAGTGAAGCATGGTGGGAGAGTGGTACAATAATGAGTGTCTGCAATAAGCAGTGAAGCATGGTGGTGAGCAGTACAATAATGAGTGTCTGCAGGCAGCAGTGAAGCATGGTGGGGAGCGGTACAATAATGAGTGGCTGCAGGCTGCAGTGAAGCATTGGGGAAGAGCAGTACAATAATGAGTGGCTGCAGGCAGCAGTGAAGCATGGTGGGGAGCGGTACTATAATGAGTGTCTGCAGACAGCAGTGAAGCATGGTGGTGAGCAGTACAATAATGAGTGTCTGCAGGCAGCAGTGAAGCATGGTGGGGAGCGGTACAATAATGAGTGGCTGCAGGCTGCAGTGAAGCATGGTGGGGAGTGGTACTATAATGAGTGGCTGCAGGCAGCAGTAAAGCATGGTGTGGAGCGGTACAATAATGAGTGTCTGCAGGAAGCAGTGAAGCATGGTGGAGAGCGGTACAATAATGAGTGTCTGCAGGCAGCAGTGAAGAGTGGTGGGGAGTGGTACTATAATGAGTGTCTGCAGGCAGCAGTGAAGGATGGTGGGGAGCGGTACAATAATGAGTGTCTGCAGGCAGCAGTGAAGCATGTTGAAGAGTGGTACTATAATGAGCGTCTGCAGGCAGCAGTGAAGCATGGTGGGGAGTGGTACTATAATGAGTGTCTGCAGGCAGCAGTGAAGCATGGTGGGGAGCGGTACTATAATGAGTGTCTGCAGGCAGCAGTGAAGCATGGTGGAGACTCCTTACAAGTTTGGGGCTGCATTTCAGCACATGGAGTTGGGGTTTGGTCAGGATTGATGGAGTCTTCAGGCGGACACTTACCCATCATGGGATACCACCAGGGGGGCATCTGATTGTGTTTCTCAATCACCAAGATTTGGAGGCAGGCCATTAACCCTTCAATTTCTTGTTTTACAGCATTTTGTATTTGTGTGTCTGTACATTATATATTACCGCCCTTGTCAGGGCGCCCCCCCTGCATAAGGGATGAACCCCATAAGTGCGGTGACCTCTCCTCTCTCTATCAATAGCCATAAACCAATTAGGAAGAAGCAGGAAAATGAGACTAGTGTCAGAAAGTGTCTGCTGCCTGTAGCAACCAATCACAGCACAGCTTTAACATTTCAAGATTATGAGACGAACGTTGGCGTGTGATTGGTTAGTATGGGCAGCGCTGTACACCTCGAATTGTGGTACGTAAGGCTCCCAGGGGGGAGGTAAGCACTAAGCCATCCGCCTGAACGCAGTTTGCCCCCTCAAGAGATACGCCGAAAAGGTGATCAAGTGCAACATGGACGACCTCAGGAGACCCCAAACCAGGAGGACAAGTATCTTCAGACCATCTGCTCAGATCGTCGCCTCGGATTTTTGCAGACGCTTTAATGTATTTAGTTCGTGAACATGTCGGGCATATATGTGCGCGCAAAACCCCCCCAAAAACACCAGGCGCTCCCACTGATATCAACAGGCTGTTTAGAAACTTTTTATCATCAATTGTAAACCTAGCAGATCACCAAAGACGCCGCACTGCGGAGGGCCCGAGCGCTCCCACCAGGGGACGGAACTATAGGGGTCGGGGAGAACCACAAGTCTCAGCAAGTCCTTCCAGAAAGGTAAAAGAGTGGGGTCCTCTATGCACTGGGTGATCTTCACGTTCCCACAAAGGGTTACAGTTGCTTCTTGAGGAACAGGTTGTCTCGCTGCCTCCTTCCTCAACAAACGGAAATTCCACTTTTGCACAATAACCTTAACGTAACTTCAAAGCGGCATCACTAACGGCGGCGTCACACAGCAGACTCACGCTCTAAGAGGCCGTCAACGGGGAAATCCACACGCAGGAACAAGCGGCATCACTAACGGCGGCGTCACACAGCAGACTCACGCTCTAAGAGGCCGTCAACGGGGAAATCCACACGCGGGAACAAGCGGCATCACTAACGGCGGCGTCACACAGCAGACTCACGCTCTGAGAGGCCGTCAACGGGGAAATCCACGTGCAGGAACAAGCGGCATCACTAACGGCGGCGTCACACAGCAGACTCACGCTCTAAGAGGCCGTCAACGGGGAAATCCACATGCAGGAACAAGCGGCATCACTAACGGCGGCGTCACACAGCAGACTCAGGCTCTGAGAGGGGGAAATCCACACGCAGGAACAAGCGGCATCACTAACAGCGGCGTCACACAGCAGACTCAGGCTCTGAGAGGCCGTCAACGGGGAAATCCACACGCGGGAACAAGCGGCATCACGTGACAGGTTCAGACCCCACCCACAAAAGGAAGACTATCGAGAGTAATGCACTAGATACGTGGGATATGTGTCACAACCCAGACAAACATTCCGCTATGTGAACACACCCAGAGCAAAATAGTAGAACTGTACTACGCACGTGCGGAGAGCAGCACCGGACACGCGTGTATGTTACTGTGCCTCTAGGATGTGTAATAGATAGCTCAGCCGCCTGCGTACGTCACACACACAACTCTGCTGCCTCCGCATGTTGCGTCACACACGCACACACACACAGCTCGGCCGCCTGCGCACGTCACACACACAGCTCGGCCGCCTGCGCACGTCACACACACAGCTCGGCCGCCTGCGCACGTCACACACACAGCTCGGCCGCCTGCGCACGTCACACACACAGCTCGGCCGCCTGCGCACGTCACACACACAGCTCGGCCGCCTGCGCACGTCACACACACAGCTCGGCCGCCTGCGCACGTCACACACACAGCTCGGCCGCTGCGCACGTCACAACACAAACACACACACAGCTCTGCCGCCTGCGCACACCGCGTCCCACACGCAGCTCGGCCGCCTCCGCACGTTGCGTCCCACACGCAGCTCGGCCGCCTGCGCACGTCACAACACAAACACACACCGCGCAGCTCGGCCGCCTGCGCACGCCCCACGCGCAGCTCGGCCGCCTGCGCACGCCCCACGCGCAGCTCGGCCGCCTGCGCACGCCCCACGCGCAGCTCGGCCGCCTGCGCACGCCCCACGCGCAGCTCGGCCGCCTGCGCACGCCCCACGCGCAGCTCGGCCGCCTGCGCACGCCCCACGCGCAGCTCGGCCGCCTGCGCACGCCCCACGCGCAGCTCGGCCGCCTGCGCACGTCCAGTCACACACGCAGCTCGGCCACGTTCGGCCGCGTCCCACGCGCAGCTCGGCCGCCTGCGCACATCCCGTCACACACGCAACTGCCACGTTCGGCCGCGTCCCGCCCGCTGCGTCCCACGCGCAGCTCGGCCGCCTGCGCACGCCGCGTCGCGCACAAACAAACACCCCCCTGCCGCCTGCGTCTCTCTCTCACACACACACACGCGCCTGATGGAAAAAACACTTTAAACCCAATAAAAATCCAATGTCAGGGAGCAGATCCCAGTGATTGCGGAGGGTCGTTCACACCAGCGGATTGTTACGCAATGTCTTATTCGGCTGTGATGGGCGATGAAGAGAATGTGCCGGAGAGCTGCGTACACCGAATGTGCCGGAGAGCTGCGTACACCGAATGTGCCGGAGAGCTGCGTACACCGAATGTGCCGGAGAGCTGCGTACACCGAATGTGCCGGAGAGCTGCGTACACCGAATGTGCCGGAGAGCTGCGTACACCGAATGTGCCGGAGAGCTGCGTACACCGAATGTGCCGGAGAGCTGCGTACACCGAATGTGCCGGAGAGCTGCGTACACCGAATGTGCCGGAGAGCTGCGTACACCGAATGTGCCGGAGAGCTGCGTACACCGAATGTGCCGGAGAGCTGCGTACACCGAATGTGCCGGAGAGCTGCGTACACCGAATGTGCCGGAGAGCTGCGTACACCGAATGTGCCGGAGAGCTGCGTACACCGAATGTGCCGGAGAGCTGCGTACACCGAATGTGCCGGAGAGCTGCGTACACCGAATGTGCCGGAGAGCTGCGTACACCGAATGTGCCGGAGAGCTGCGTACACCGAATGTGCCGGAGAGCTGCGTACACCGAATGTGCCGGAGAGCTGCGTACACCGAATGTGCCGGAGAGCTGCGTACACCGAATGTGCCGGAGAGCTGCGTACACCGAATGTGCCGGAGAGCTGCGTACACCGAATGTGCCGGAGAGCTGCGTACACCGAATGTGCCGGAGAGCTGCGTACACCGAATGTGCCGGAGAGCTGCGTACACCGAATGTGCCGGAGAGCTGCGTACACCGAATGTGCCGGAGAGCTGCGTACACCGAATGTGCCGGAGAGCTGCGTACACCGAATGTGCCGGAGAGCTGCGTACACCGAATGTGCCGGAGAGCTGCGTACACCGAATGTGCCGGAGAGCTGCGTACACCGAATGTGCCGGAGAGCTGCGTACACCGAATGTGCCGGAGAGCTGCGTACACCGAATGTGCCGGAGAGCTGCGTACACCGAATGTGCCGGAGAGCTGCGTACACCGAATGTGCCGGAGAGCTGCGTACACCGAATGTGCCGGAGAGCTGCGTACACCGAATGTGCCGGAGAGCTGCGTACACCGAATGTGCCGGAGAGCTGCGTACACCGAATGTGCCGGAGAGCTGCGTACACCGAATGTGCCGGAGAGCTGCGTACACCGAATGTGCCGGAGAGCTGCGTACACCGAATGTGCCGGAGAGCTGCGTACACCGAATGTGCCGGAGAGCTGCGTACACCGAATGTGCCGGAGAGCTGCGTACACCGAATGTGCCGGAGAGCTGCGTACACCGAATGTGCCGGAGAGCTGCGTACACCGAATGTGCCGGAGAGCTGCGTACACCGAATGTGCCGGAGAGCTGCGTACACCGAATGTGCCGGAGAGCTGCGTACACCGAATGTGCCGGAGAGCTGCGTACACCGAATGTGCCGGAGAGCTGCGTACACCGAATGTGCCGGAGAGCTGCGTACACCGAATGTGCCGGAGAGCTGCGTACACCGAATGTGCCGGAGAGCTGCGTACACCGAATGTGCCGGAGAGCTGCGTACACCGAATGTGCCGGAGAGCTGCGTACACCGAATGTGCCGGAGAGCTGCGTACACCGAATGTGCCGGAGAGCTGCGTACACCGAATGTGCCGGAGAGCTGCGTACACCGAATGTGCCGGAGAGCTGCGTACACCGAATGTGCCGGAGAGCTGCGTACACCGAATGTGCCGGAGAGCTGCGTACACCGAATGTGCCGGAGAGCTGCGTACACCGAATGTGCCGGAGAGCTGCGTACACCGAATGTGCCGGAGAGCTGCGTACACCGAATGTGCCGGAGAGCTGCGTACACCGAATGTGCCGGAGAGCTGCGTACACCGAATGTGCCGGAGAGCTGCGTACACCGAATGTGCCGGAGAGCTGCGTACACCGAATGTGCCGGAGAGCTGCGTACACCGAATGTGCCGGAGAGCTGCGTACACCGAATGTGCCGGAGAGCTGCGTACACCGAATGTGCCGGAGAGCTGCGTACACCGAATGTGCCGGAGAGCTGCGTACACCGAATGTGCCGGAGAGCTGCGTACACCGAATGTGCCGGAGAGCTGCGTACACCGAATGTGCCGGAGAGCTGCGTACACCGAATGTGCCGGAGAGCTGCGTACACCGAATGTGCCGGAGAGCTGCGTACACCGAATGTGCCGGAGAGCTGCGTACACCGAATGTGCCGGAGAGCTGCGTACACCGAATGTGCCGGAGAGCTGCGTACACCGAATGTGCCGGAGAGCTGCGTACACCGAATGTGCCGGAGAGCTGCGTACACCGAATGTGCCGGAGAGCTGCGTACACCGAATGTGCCGGAGAGCTGCGTACACCGAATGTGCCGGAGAGCTGCGTACACCGAATGTGCCGGAGAGCTGCGTACACCGAATGTGCCGGAGAGCTGCGTACACCGAATGTGCCGGAGAGCTGCGTACACCGAATGTGCCGGAGAGCTGCGTACACCGAATGTGCCGGAGAGCTGCGTACACCGAATGTGCCGGAGAGCTGCGTACACCGAATGTGCCGGAGAGCTGCGTACACCGAATGTGCCGGAGAGCTGCGTACACCGAATGTGCCGGAGAGCTGCGTACACCGAATGTGCCGGAGAGCTGCGTACACCGAATGTGCCGGAGAGCTGCGTACACCGAATGTGCCGGAGAGCTGCGTACACCGAATGTGCCGGAGAGCTGCGTACACCAGGCATTGTGGCGCAGCCAATAGATGGCGCTGCTGGGGATTTTCTCTTTCGCGTGTAACAATGAGAAGTGTATCTGAGCGCACAAAACACGCATAACCCATGTGACGCACGCCGTGTACATATGAGCTTCGTCCAGTGTGAATCGGGGGAGGGACAGCATTACCTTATGGCGAATACAAGAGCGCTTGCGCCACTAAATTACCCCTTAGAGACCGGCCAACTCGCTGCCGAGACGCCGCCATTGTTCTTACGATTTCTGCGACACGTTTACGGAGATTGTAAAGATATGAACAATAGAACGTGTATTTGGTTGATCCGACGCTTGGACCGCGGCGACGGCTTATTCCTGGCGGCGGGGGGGGGGGGGGGGGGGGGCTCGGTCTTTGCAGGCAGAGTCGTAGTTCTTACTGGCGCAGTCCAGGGGGCGTGCGACTGCTGGGCTCCTTAGTACGGTTTTTGGGAGGTGAACATACGAACAATTGCGCTTCTGGCATCAGTTTTGCCATATTCGGGTCGTTCTGAACGCGCGGACGCCGATTATGTGATACATAACCGCCATCACCTGTACCATAACCGCGGTCAGTAGGTGACATGGCCGCCATTTCCAGATCAGAAGAGCGAATGGATGACAGAAGAACACGAGGAACCATTTCCGCCGCGGGGCGCCACTAGATATCACGGTCTGACGAGATCTGTGGGAGCGCTCCGCATCGCCACGCCTACTTGTCCGTTCTCAGGATGACATCACTGCCCCCATAAAGCGGGCAGCAGACCCCCGAGATGTTGGAGAGCCCAGACCGCCACGGCGCCTCTTCCCTGACTTTCTACGCGTCTCCAAACGTCATCTCACCGAGCAGAACCCAAAATCACGTCTTTACCTCAGAAGAACCCAAAATAAGCGGCGCCAAGTAGCCGCCCGCTAACCGCCATCACCTGATACATAACCGCCATCACCTGATACATAACCGCCATCACCTGATACCATAACCGCCATCACCTGATACCATAACCGCCATCACCTGATACCATAACCGCCATCACCTGATACCATAACCGCCATCACCTGATACCATAACCGCCATCACCTGATACCATAACCGCCATCACCTGATACCATAACCGCCATCACCTGATACCATAACCGCCATCACCTGATACCATAACCGCCATCACCTGATACCATAACCGCCATCACCTGATACCATAACCGCCATCACCTGATACCATAACCGCCATCACCTGATACCATAACCGCCATCACCTGATACCATAACCGCCATCACCTGATACCATAACCGCCATCACCTGATACCATAACCGCCATCACCTGATACCATAACCGCCATCACCTGATACCATAACCGCCATCACCTGATACCATAACCGCCATCACCTGATACCATAACCGCCATCACCTGATACCATAACCGCCATCACCTGTACCATAACCGCCATCACCTGTACCATAACCGCCATCACCTGTACCATAACCGCCATCACCTGTACCATAACCGCCATCACCGGATACATAACCGCCATCACCTGTACCATAACCGCCATCACCTGATACCATAACCGCCATCACCTGATACCATAACCGCCATCACCTGATACCATAACCGCCATCACCTGATACCATAACCGCCATCACCTGATACCATAACCGCCATCACCTGATACCATAACCGCCATCACCTGATACCATAACCGCCATCACCTGATACCATAACCGCCATCACCTGATACCATAACCGCCATCACCTGATACCATAACCGCCATCACCTGATACCATAACCGCCATCACCTGATACCATAACCGCCATCACCTGATACCATAACCGCCATCACCTGATACCATAACCGCCATCACCTGATACCATAACCGCCATCACCTGATACCATAACCGCCATCACCTGATACCATAACCGCCATCACCTGATACCATA
The DNA here is from genome assembly GCF_035609145.1 of Eleutherodactylus coqui. Taxonomy (NCBI): domain Eukaryota; kingdom Metazoa; phylum Chordata; class Amphibia; order Anura; family Eleutherodactylidae; genus Eleutherodactylus; species Eleutherodactylus coqui. The sequence goes on along the minus strand of NC_089844.1, from coordinate 4,298,184 downwards.
ACCGCCATCACCTGATACCATAACCGCCATCACCTGATACCATAACCGCCATCACCTGATACCATAACCGCCATCACCTGATACCATAACCGCCATCACCTGTACCATAACCGCCATCACCTGTACCATAACCGCCATCACCTGTACCATAACCGCCATCACCTGTACCATAACCGCCATCACCGGATACATAACCGCCATCACCTGTACCATAACCGCCATCACCTGATACCATAACCGCCATCACCTGATACCATAACCGCCATCACCTGATACCATAACCGCCATCACCTGATACCATAACCGCCATCACCTGATACCATAACCGCCATCACCTGATACCATAACCGCCATCACCTGATACCATAACCGCCATCACCTGATACCATAACCGCCATCACCTGATACCATAACCGCCATCACCTGATACCATAACCGCCATCACCTGATACCATAACCGCCATCACCTGATACCATAACCGCCATCACCTGATACCATAACCGCCATCACCTGATACCATAACCGCCATCACCTGATACCATAACCGCCATCACCTGATACCATAACCGCCATCACCTGATACCATAACCGCCATCACCTGATACCATAACCGCCATCACCTGATACCATAACCGCCATCACCTGATACCATAACCGCCATCACCTGATACCATAACCGCCATCACCTGATACCATAACCGCCATCACCTGTACCATAACCGCCATCACCTGTACCATAACCGCCATCACCTGTACCATAACCGCCATCACCTGTACCATAACCGCCATCACCTGTACCATAACCGCCATCACCTGTACCATAACCGCCATCACCGGATACATAACCGCCATCACCTGTACCATAACCGCCATCACCTGATACCATAACCGCCATCACCTGATACCATAACCGCCATCACCTGATACCATAACCGCCATCACCTGATACCATAACCGCCATCACCTGATACCATAACCGCCATCACCTGATACCATAACCGCCATCACCTGATACCATAACCGCCATCACCTGATACCATAACCGCCATCACCTGATACCATAACCGCCATCACCTGATACCATAACCGCCATCACCTGATACCATAACCGCCATCGCCTGATACCATAACCGCCATCGCCTGATACCATAACCGCCATCGCCTGATACCATAACCGCCATCGCCTGATACCATAACCGCCATCACCTGATACCATAACCGCCATCGCCTGATACCATAACCGCCATCGCCTGATACCATAACCGCCATCGCCTGATACCATAACCGCCATCACCTGTACCATAACCGCCATCACCTGTACCACAACCGCCATCACCTGTACCACAACCGCCATCACCTGTACCATAACCGCCATCACCGGATACCATAACCGCCATCACCTGTACCATAACCGCCATCACCGGATACCATAACCGCCATCGCCTGTACCATAACCGCCATCACCAGATACATAACCGCCATCACCTGTACCATAACCGCCATCACCTGTACCATAACCGCCATCACCTGTACCATAACCGCCATCACCTGTACCATAACCGCCATCACCTGTACCATAACCGCCATCACCTGTACCATAACCGCCATCACCTGTACCATGACCGCCATCACCTGATACCATAACCGCCATCACCTGATACCATAACCGCCATCACCTGTACCATAACCGCCATCACCGGATACATAACCGCCATCACTTGTACCATAACCGCCATCACCTGTACCATGACCGCCATCACCTGATACCATAACCGCCATCACCTGTACCATAACCGCCATCACCGGATACCATAACCGCCATCACCGGATACATAACCGCCATCACCTGATACCATAACCGCCATCACCGGATACCATAACCGCCATCACCGGATACCATAACCGCCATCACCTGTACCATAACCGCCATCACCTGTACCATAACCGCCATCACCTGTACCATAACCGCCATCACCTGATACCATAACCGCCATCACCTGATACCATAACCGCCATCACCTGATACCATAACCGCCATCACCTGATACCATAACCGCCATCACCTGATACCATAACCGCCATCACCTGTACCATAACCGCCATCACCTGTACCATAACCGCCATCACCGGATACCATAACCGCCATCACCTGTACCATAACCGCCATCACCGGATACATAACCGCCATCACCTGATACCATAACCGCCATCACCTGTACCATAACCGCCATCACCTGATACCATAACCGCCATCACCTGTACCATAACCGCCATCACCGGATACATAACCGCCATCACCTGATACCATAACCGCCATCACCTGTACCATAACCGCCATCACCTGTACCATAACCGCCATCACCTGTACCATAACCGCCATCACCTGTACCATAACCGCCATCACCTGTACCATAACCGCCATCACCTGTACCATAACCGCCATCACCTGTACCACAACCGCCATCACCTGTACCATAACCGCCATCACCGGATACCATAACCGCCATCACCTGTACCATAACCGCCATCACCGGATACCATAACCGCCATCGCCTGTACCATAACCGCCATCACCAGATACATAACCGCCATCACCTGTACCATAACCGCCATCACCTGTACCATAACCGCCATCACCTGTACCATAACCGCCATCACCTGTACCATAACCGCCATCACCTGTACCATGACCGCCATCACCTGATACCATAACCGCCATCACCTGATACCATAACCGCCATCACCTGTACCATAACCGCCATCACCGGATACATAACCGCCATCACTTGTACCATAACCGCCATCACCTGTACCATGACCGCCATCACCTGATACCATAACCGCCATCACCTGTACCATAACCGCCATCACCGGATACCATAACCGCCATCACCGGATACATAACCGCCATCACCTGATACCATAACCGCCATCACCGGATACCATAACCGCCATCACCGGATACCATAACCGCCATCACCTGATACCATAACCGCCATCACCTGTACCATAACCGCCATCACCTGTACCATAACCGCCATCACCTGATACCATAACCGCCATCACCTGATACCATAACCGCCATCACCTGATACCATAACCGCCATCACCTGTACCATAACCGCCATCACCTGATACCATAACCGCCATCACCTGTACCATAACCGCCATCACCTGTACCATAACCGCCATCACCGGATACCATAACCGCCATCACCTGTACCATAACCGCCATCACCTGATACCATAACCGCCATCACCTGTACCATAACCGCCATCACCTGTACCATAACCGCCATCACCGGATACCATAACCGCCATCACCTGTACCATAACCGCCATCACCGGATACATAACCGCCATCACCTGATACCATAACCGCCATCACCTGTACCATAACCGCCATCACCGGATACATAACCGCCATCACCTCTACCATAACCGCCATCACCTGATACCATAACCGCCATCACCTGTACCATAACCGCCATCACCTGATACCATAACCGCCATCACCTGATACCATAACCGCCATCACCTGATACCATAACCGCCATCACCTGATACCATAACCGCCATCACCTGTACCATAACCGCCATCACCTGATACCATAACCGCCATCACCTGTACCATAACCGCCATCACCGGATACATAACCGCCATCACCTGATACCATAACCGCCATCACCTGTACCATAACCGCCATCACCTGTACCATAACCGCCATCACCTGTACCATAACCGCCATCACCTGTACCATAACCGCCATCACCTGTACCATAACCGCCATCACCTGTACCATAACCGCCATCACCGGATACCATAACCGCCATCACCTGATACCATAACCGCCATCACCTGTACCATAACCGCCATCACCTGTACCATAACCGCCATCACCTGATACATAACCGCCATCACCTGTACCATAACCGCCATCACCGGATACATAACCGCCATCACCTGTACCATAACCGCCATCACCTGTACCATAACCGCGCCGGCTGAAAATCTACATGACGTTTCCATGTCAACAGATCCTAAAACAGCGCGACATCCGGTCTGCATCATAAAGCTGCGATCAGCGGGGGCAAAGGTGGCGAGCGGCGGCACATGGAGCAGGACGTCCGCCCCGAGCGCTCCGGCCACCGCCACAATCACCGCCATTCGCCAACTCCTGCCCAATTATGTGACATGTTTGCTGCGGCACCAACTCCTGGCCAGTCCCCGGCACGGAAGGGGTTAACTGCGGCGGCTCCCCGGCACGGAAGGGGTTAACTGCGGCGGCTCCCCGGCACGGAAGGGGTTAACTGCGGCGGCTCCCCGGCACGGAAGGGGTTAACTGCGGCGGCTCCCCGGCACGGAAGGGGTTAACTGCGGCGGCTCCGCGGCACGGAAGGGGTTAACTGCGGCGGCTTCAGGGGGGCCCAGCGCGATGCCCGCAGCTTACCTGCTGCTCGATGGCTCGCCCGCCTCCCCCGGTGCGGACATCACTGCCACCGTCCACCGGTCCTCGCACGGCCGCCGACCGTCCTCATCCCCGCACAGCGCTAGGGCGAGCGAGGGCGGACCAATGCACCTCGCACCAGAATGAGGCCGAGCCACCAGCGCAGAAGAGGGGTGCGCTCCACAACACAACGAGAGCAGAGCGGCAGCAGCGCGGCTCGCCACCCCCTCCCAGGGCAAGCACTTGGTACACGCTGACAGCTGGATTGACGGAAGGGATTTCCAATGGCGAGGAGAGACAGCGGTATGCTAACCAATCAGCGCTGTGGGGGCGGGGCTGCCGGTAGTCTGCCTTTGTGAAGATCAGCTCATTCAGTGTGTGAAGGGCAGACGGGGAGGCGGCGGCCTCGGCAGAGGGCTGCTAGTGTCTGCGGCTGCCTGAGGGTGCCGTTACACGGTACGAGATCTCTGGCGCCTCCTAGCGCTCGTGTGAAAACCTGGCAGGGAACGCAGCCTAATATTCTCGGGCCGGACTGGTTGCTAAGGCGTTGTACACACAGCTGTCCTCCAGCAGATGCGCTCAGGCCCGGAGCAGCGCGGTCCAGGCCGACTACCGAGTGCGCCGGGTGACTGCAGGAACACCCCACACTACAGCTTCCCAGGGCGCCCCGACGTCTGCAGCCCCCCTCACCCTGCAAACCCCGGACACTGCGATGTCTGCAGCCCCCCTAACCCTGCAGCCCCACCGGTCCCTTCATCCCTCCAGACTGACATCACATGATAGAGCTGTGCGGCGGCGACCTACCTGCAAACCCACATGACCACTGCAGCCAATCATTGCACGAGGCATCTGTCCCCCAACTAGTAACATAGTATGTAAGGCCGAATGAAGACAATGTCCATCTAGTCCAGCCTGTCTATCCTCCTGTGTTGATCCAGAAGAAGGCAAAAAACCCCAAGGCCAGAAGCCAATTAGCCCTTTTGGGGAAAAAATTCCTTCCCAACTCCCTAATGGCAATCAGACTGTTCCCTGGATCAACCCCTAATAGTTCCTACCTGCCTATATACCAGGATTGACACTTAACCTAATATTTATATCCTGTAATATCCTTCTTCTCCAGAAAGACATCTAGTCCCTCTTACACTCCTCTATAGATTTTGCCATCACCACGTCCTCAGGCAGAGAGTTCCACAGTCTAACTGCTCTTACAGTAAAGAACCCCCTTCTGTGTTGGTGATGAAACCTGCTTTCTTCTAGACGTAGCGGATGCCCTTTTGTTACCGTTGCAGTCCTGGGTATAAACAGATCCTGGCAGAGATCCTTGTATCGTCCCCTCATGGATTTATACACAGTTATTTGGTCGCCCCTTAGCCGTCTTTTTCCCGGGGTTAATAATCCTAGTTTTGATGCCTCTCTGGGTATTCCAGTCTGGTGGGGGGCGCAAGGAGTCCCCCCCCCCCCAACTGGTGGGGGCATGTGGCATCTCCCCCCTAACTGGTAGCAGCGCAATGCATCTACACTTAAATTAATGGCATGAGGCGTCTCCCCCAACTAATGGCGGCATCGGGTGTCTCCCCACAAATAATGGTAGCGTAAGGCGTCACCCACCTAACTGGTGACTGTGCGAGGCGTCTCCCCCCCAACTGGTGGGGGGCGCGAGGCGTTTTCCCCTAAACTAGTGGGGGCGCGAGGCGCCCCCCCCCCCCCCGCACCAACTGGTAGGAGAGTGAGGCGTCTCCCTCCAACTGGTGGGAGAGTGAGGCGTCTCCCTCCAACTGGTGGGAGAGTGAGGCGTCTCCCTCCAACTGGTGGGAGAGTGAGGCGTCTCCCTCCAACTGGTGGGAGAGTGAGGCGTCTCCCTCCAACTGGTGGGAGAGTGAGGCGTCTCCCTCCAACTGGTGGGAGAGTGAGGCGTCTCCCTCCAACTGGTGGGAGAGTGAGGCGTCTCCCTCCAACTGGTGGGAGAGTGAGGCGTCTCCCTCCAACTGGTGGGAGAGTGAGGCGTCTCCCTCCAACTGGTGGGAGAGTGAGGCGTCTCCCTCCAACTGGTGGGAGAGTGAGGCGTCTCCCTCCAACTGGTGGGAGAGTGAGGCGTCTCCCTCCAACTGGTGGGAGAGTGAGGCGTCTCCCTCCAACTGGTAGGAGAGTGAGGCGTCTCCCCCCCAACTGGTGGGAGAGTGAGGCGTCTCCCCCCCAACTGGTAGGAGAGTGAGGCGTCTCCCTCCAACTGGTAGGAGAGTGAGGCGTCTCCCTCCAACTGGTGGGAGAGTGAGGCGTCTCCCCCCCCAACTGGTGGGAGAGTGAGGCGTCTCCCCCCCCAACTGGTGGGAGAGTGAGGCGTCTCCCCCCCCAACTGGTGGGAGAGTGAGGCGTCTCCCCCCCCCCAACTGGTGGGAGAGTGAGGCGTCTCCCCCCCCAACTGGTGGGAGAGTGAGGCGTCTCCCCCCCAACTGGTGGGAGAGTGAGGCGTCTCCCCCCCAACTGGTGGGAGAGTGAGGCGTCTCCCCCCCAACTGGTGGGAGAGTGAGGGGTCTCCCCCCCAACTGGTGGGAGAGTGAGGCGTCTCCCCCCCAACTGGTGGGAGAGTGAGGCGTCTCCCTCCAACTGGTGGGAGAGTGAGGCGTCTCCCCCCCAACTGGTGGGAGAGTGAGGCGTCTCCCTCCAACTGGTGGGAGAGTGAGGCGTCTCCCCCCCAACTGGTGGGAGAGTGAGGCGTCTCCCCCCCAACTGGTGGGAGAGTGAGGCGTCTCCCCCCCAACTGGTGGGAGAGTAAGGCGTCTCTCCCCCAACTGGTGGGAGAGTGAGGCGTCTCCCCCCCAACTGGTGGGAGAGTGAGGCGTCTCCCCCCCAACTGGTGGGAGAGTGAGGCGTCTCCCCCCCAACTGGTGGGAGAGTGAGGCGTCTCCCCCCCCAACTGGTGGGGGCGCGTGGCGTCTCTCCCCCAACTGGTGGGGGCGCGTGGCATCTCCCCCCAACTGGTGGGGGCGCGTGGCATCTCCCCCCAACTGGTGTGGGCCAGGCGTCTCACCCCCAACTGGTGGGGGCGCAATGCGTCTGCGTCTAAATTAATGGCATGAGGCGTCTCCCCCAACTAATGGCGGCATCAGGTGTCTCCCTCCAACTAATAGTGGTGTGAGGCGTCTGCCTCCCAACTAATGGCGGCACAAGGCGTCTCCCCAACTAATGTTGGCATCGGGTGTCTCCCCACAAATAATGGTGGCGTAAGGCGTCTCCCCCCCAACTGGTGGGGGGCGCGAGGCTTTTTCCCCCCAACTGGTGGGGGGCGCGAGGCTTTTTCCCCCCAACTGGTGGGGGCGCGAGGCTTTTTCCCCTCAACTGGTGGGGGCGTGAGGCGTCTCCCCCCAACTGGTGGGGGCGTGAGGCGTCTCCCCCCCAACTGGTGGGGGCGTGAGGCGTCTCCCCCCCAACTGGTGGGGGCGTGAGGCGTCTTCCCCCCAACTGGTGGGGGCGTGAGGCGTCTCCCCCCCAACTGGTGGGGGCGTGAGGCGTCTCCCCCCCAACTGGTGGGGGCGTGAGGCGTCTCCCCCCCAACTGGTGGGGGCGTGAGGCGTCTCCCCCCCAACTGGTGGGGGCGTGAGGCGTCTCCCCCCCCAACTGGTGGGGGCGTGAGGCGTCTCCCCCCCAACTGGTGGGGGCGCGAGGCGTCTCTCCCCCAACTGGTGGGGGCGCGAGGCGTCTCTCCCCCAACTGGTGGGGGCGCGAGGCGTCTCTCCCCCAACTGGTGGGGGCGCGAGGCATCTCCCCCCAACTGGTGGGGGCACAATGCGTCTGCGCCCAAATTAATGGCATGAGGCGTCTCCCCCAACTAATGGCGGCATCAGGTGTCTCCTTGCAACAAATGGTGGCGTGAGGCATCTGCCTCCCAACTAATGGCGGGAGGCGTCTCCCCCCACCCCAACTGGTGACTGCGGAAGGTATCTCCACCAACTGGTGGCAGTGCAAGACGTCTGTCACCCAAATAATGGCGGTTCAAGGTGTAACCCCCCCAGCTGGTGACACGAGGCATCTGCCATCAACTAGTGGTGGCATGAGGTGTCTCTCCCCAACTGGTGGCACCGCGAGTCGCCTGCCCTCAAATTAATGGCATGAGGTGTCTCCCCCAACTAATGGCAGCATTGGGTGTCTCCCCACTAATAATGCTTGCGTGATGCATCTCCCCCCAACTGGTGTTAGTGCGAGGCGTCTCCCCCCCCAACTGGTGGGGGGCGCCGGGCGTTTTCCCCCCAACTGGTGGGGGCACGAGGCGTCTCCCCCCCAACTGGCAGGGACATGAGGTTCTCTCTTCCAACTGGTTGGGGCGCGAGGCGTCTCTCCACAACTGGTGGGGGCGCGAGGCGGTTCCCCCCCAACTGGTGGGGGCGCGAGGCGTCTCCCCCCCCAACTGGTGGGGGGCGCGAGGCGTCTCCCCCCCCCAACTGGTGGGGGGCGCGAGGCGTCTCCCCCCCCAACTGGTGGGGGGCGCGAGGCGTCTCCCCTCCAACTGGTGGGGGGTGCAAGGCGTCTCCCCTCCAACTGGTGGGGGCGCGAGGCGTTTCCCCCCAACTGGTGGGGGCGCGAGGCGTCTCCACCCCAACTGGTGGGAGAGTGAGGCGTCTCCCCCTCAACTGGTGGGATCGCGAGGCGTCTCCCCCCCAACTGGTGGGATCGCGAGGCATCTCCCCCCCCAACTGGTGGGATCGCGAGGCATCTCCCCCCCAACTGGTGGGGGCGTGAGGCGTCTCTGCCCCAACTGGTGGGGGCGTGAGGCGTCTCTCCCCCAACTGGTGGGGGCGTGAGGCGTCTCTCCCCCAACTGGTGGGGGCGTGAGGCGTCTCTCCCCCAACTGGTGGGGGCGTGAGGCGTCTCTCCCCCAACTGGTGGGGGCGTGAGGCGTCTCTCCCCCAACTGGTGGGGGCGTGAGGCGTCTCTCCCCCAACTGGTGGGGGCGTGAGGCGTCTCTCCCCCAACTGGTGGGGGCGTGAGGCGTCTCTCCCCCAACTGGTGGGGGCGTGAGGCGTCTCTCCCCCAACTGGTGGGGGCGCGAGGCGTCTCTCCCCCAACTGGTGGGGGCGTGAGGCGTCTCTCCCCCAACTGGTGGGGGCGCGAGGCGTCTCTCCCCCAACTGGTGGGGGCGCGAGGCGTCTCTCCCCCAACTGGTGGGGGCGCGAGGCGTCTCTCCCCCAACTGGTGGGGGCGCGAGGCGTCTCTCCCCCAACTGGTGGGGGCGCGAGGCGTCTCTCCCCCAACTGGTGGGGGCGCGAGGCGTCTCTCCCCCAACTGGTGGGGGCGCGAGGCGTCTCTCCCCCAACTGGTGGGGGCGCGAGGCGTCTCTCCCCCAACTGGTGGGGGCGCGAGGCGTCTCTCCCCCAACTGGTGGGGGCGCGAGGCGTCTCTCCCCCAACTGGTGGGGGCGCGAGGCGTCTCTCCCCCAACTGGTGGGGGCGCGAGGCGTCTTCCCCCAACTGGTGGGGGCGAGGCGTCTCCCCCCCAACTGGTGGGGGCGAGGCGTCTCCCCCCCCAACTGGTGGGGGCGAGGCGTCTCCCCCCCCAACTGGTGGGGGCGAGGCGTCTCCCCCCCAACTGGTGGGGGCGAGGCGTCTCCCCCCCCCAACTGGTGGGGGCGAGGCGTCTCCCCCCCAACTGGTGGGGGCGAGGTGTCTCCCCCCCAACTGGTGGGGGCGAGGCGTCTCCCCGCCAACTGGTGAGGGCGCTAGGCGTCTCCCCCCTACTGGTGTGGGCGAGTCGTCTCACCCCTAACTGGTGGGGGCGCGAGGCATCTCCTCTGAACTGGTGTGGGCGAGGCGTCTCCCGCCCAACTGGTGGGGGCGTGAGGCATCTCTCCCCAACTGGTAGCAGCGCAATGCGTCTGCGCCCAAATTAATGGCATGAGGCGTCTCCCCCAACTATTGGCGGCATCAGGTGTCTCCTTGCAACTAATGGTGGCGTGAGGTGTCTGCCTCCCAACTATTGGCGACACAAGGCGTCTCCCCCAACTAATGGCGACACAAGGCGTCTCCCCCCCAACTGGTGACAGCGGAAGGCATCTCCACCAACAGGTGGCAGTGCAAGACGTCTGTCACCCAAATAATGGCGGTGCAAGGTGTCACCCCCCCAACTGGTGGGGGCACGAGGCGTCGTGGCATGAGGTGTCTCTCCCCAACTGGTGGCAGCGCGAGTCGCCTGCCCTCAAATTAATGGCACGAGGCGTCTCCCCCAATTAATGGCAGCATCGGGTGTCTCCCCACTAATAATGGTTGCGTGAGGCGTCTGCCTCCCAACTGGTGACGGCGCAAGCCGTCTCCCCCCCAACTGGCGGGGACGTGAGGCGTCTCTCCCCCAACAGGTCGGGGCGTGAGGCGTCTCTCCCCAACTGGTGTGTGACGCAAGACGTCTCCCTCCCACCAACTGGTGGGGGCGCGAGGCATATCCCCCCCCCCAACTGGAGGGGGTGCGAGGCGTCTCCTCCCCCCCCCCCAACTGGTAGCAGCGCAATGCGTCTGCGTCTAAATTAATGGCATGAGGCGTCTCCCCCAACTAATGGCGGCATCAGGTGTCTCCCTCCAACTAATAGTGGTGGGAGGCGTCTGCCTCCCAACTAATGGCGGCACAAGGCGTCTCCCCAACTAATGTTGGCATCGGGTGTCTCCCCACAAATAATGGTGGCGTAAGGCATCTCCCCCCCCCCAACTGGTGGGGGCGCGAGGCGTCTCCCCCCCAACTGGTGGGGGCGCGAGGCGTCTCCCCCCCAACTGGTGGGGGCGCGAGGCGTCTCTCCCCCAACTGGTGGGGGTGCGAGGCATCTCCCCCCAACTGGTGTGGGCCAGGCGTCTCACCCCCAACTGGTGGGGGTGCGAGGCATGTCCCCCCAACTGGTGGGGGCGCGAGGCATCTCTTCCCAACTGGTAGCAGCGCAATGCGTCTGCGCCCAAATTAATGGAATGAGGCGTCTCCCCCAACTAATGGTGGCATCAGGTGTCTCCTTGCAACTAATGGTGGCGTGAGGCATCTGCCTCCCAACTAATGGCGGCACAAGGCGTCTCCCCCAACTAATGGCGGGAGGCGTCCCCCCCCCCCCCAACTGGAGACAGCGGAAGGCATCTCCACCAACTGGTGCAGTGCAAGACGTCTGTCATCCAAATAATGGCAGTGCAAGGTGTCACCCCCCCAACTGGTGACACAAAGCGTCTGCCGTCAACTAGTGGTAGCATGAGGTGGCTCTCCCCAACTGGTGGCAGTGCGAGTCGCCTGCCCTCAAATTAATGGCATGAGGTGTCTCCCCAACTAATGGCAGCATTGGGTGTCTCCCCACTAATAATGCTTGTGTGAGGCGTCTCCCCCCCCCAACTGGTGATGGTGCGAGGCGTCTCTCCCCAACTGGTGGGTGACGCGATGTGTCTCCCTCCCTTCAACTGGTGGGGGTGCGAGGCATCTCCCTTCCAACTGGTGGGGGTGCGAAGCGTCTCCCCCCCCCCCCCAAACTGGTAGCAGCGCAATGCGTCTGCGTCTAAATTAATGGCATGAGCTGTCTCCCCCAACTAATGGCGGCATCAGGTGTCTCCCTCCAACTAATAGTGGTGTGAGGTGTCTGCCTCCCAACTAATGGCGGCACAAGGCGTCTCCCCCAAATAATGTTAGCATCGGGTGTCTCCCCACAAATAATGGTGGCGTAAGGCGTCTCCCCCCCAACTAGTGACTGCGCGAGGCGTCTCCCCCCGCCCCCTAACTGGTGGGGGGCACGAGGCTTTTTCCCCCCAACTGGTGGGGGTGTGAGGCGTCTCCCCCCCAACTGGTGGGGGCGCGTGGCGTCTCTCCCCCAACTGGTGGGGGTGCAAGGCATCTCCCCCCAACTGGTGTGGGCCAGGCGTCTCACCCCCAACTGGTGGGGGTGCGAGGCATGTCCCCCCAACTGGTGGGGGCGCGAGGCATCTCTTCCCAACTGGTAGCAGCGCAATGCGTCTGCGCCCAAATTAATGGAATGAGGCGTCTCCCCCAACTAATGGTGGCATCAGGTGTCTCCTTGCAACTAATGGTGGCGTGAGGCATCTGCCTCCCAACTAATGGCGGCACAAGGCGTCTCCCCCAACTAATGGCGGGAGGCGTCCCCCCCCCCCCAACTGGAGACAGCGGAAGGCATCTCCACCAACTGGTGCAGTGCAAGACGTCTGTCATCCAAATAATGGCAGTGCAAGGTGTCACCCCCCCCAACTGGTGACACAAAGCGTCTGCCGTCAACTAGTGGTAGCATGAGGTGGCTCTCCCCAACTGGTGGCAGTGCGAGTCGCCTGCCCTCAAATTAATGGCATGAGGTGTCTCCCCAACTAATGGCAGCATTGGGTGTCTCCCCACTAATAATGCTTGTGTGAGGCGTCTCCCCCCCCAACTGGTGATGGTGCGAGGCGTCTCTCCCCAACTGGTGGGTGACGCGATGTGTCTCCCTCCCTTCAACTGGTGGGGGTGCGAGGCATCTCCCTTCCAACTGGTGGGGGTGCGAAGCGTCTCCCCCCCCCCCCCCCCCAAACTGGTAGCAGCGCAATGCGTCTGCGTCTAAATTAATGGCATGAGCTGTCTCCCCCAACTAATGGCGGCATCAGGTGTCTCCCTCCAACTAATAGTGGTGTGAGGTGTCTGCCTCCCAACTAATGGCGGCACAAGGCGTCTCCCCCAAATAATGTTAGCATCGGGTGTCTCCCCACAAATAATGGTGGCGTAAGGCGTCTCCCCCCCAACTAGTGACTGCGCGAGGCGTCTCCCCCCGCCCCCTAACTGGTGGGGGGCACGAGGCTTTTTCCCCCCAACTGGTGGGGGTGTGAGGCGTCTCCCCCCCAACTGGTGGGGGCGTGTGGCGTCTCTCCCCCAACTGGTGGGGGCGCGTGGCGTCTCTCCCCCAACTGGTGGGGGTGCAAGGCATCTCCCCCCAACTGGTGTGGGCCAGGCGTCTCACCCCCAACTGGTGGGGGTGCAAGGCATCTCCCCCCAACTGGTGTGGGCCAGGCGTCTCACCCCCAACTGGTGGGGGTGCGAGGCATGTCCCCCCAACTGGTGGGGGCGCGAGGCATCTCTTCCCAACTGGTAGCAGCACAATGCGTCTGCGCCCAAATTAATGGAATGAGGCGTCTCCCCCAACTAATGGCGGCATCAGGTGTCTCCTTGCAACTAATGGTGGCGTGAGGCATCTGCCTCCCAACTAATGGCGGCACAAGGCGTCTCCCCCAACTAATGGCGGGAGGCGTCTCTCCCCCCCCCCCCCCCAACTGGAGACAGCGGAAGGCATCTCCACCAACTGGTGCAGTGCAAGAGGTCTGTCATCCAAATAATGGCAGTGCAAGGTGTCACCCCCCCCAACTGGTGACACAAGGCGTCTGCCGTCAACTAGTGGTGGCATGAGGTGTCTCTCCCCAACTGGTGGCAGTGCAAGTCGCCTGCCCTCAAATTAATGGCATGAGGTGTCTCCCCAACTAATGGCAGCATCGGGTGTCTCCCCACTAATAATGCTTGTGCGAGGCGTCTCCCCCCCAACTGGTGATGGTGCGAGGCGTCTCTCCCCAACTGGTGGGTGACGCGAGGTGTCTCCTTCCCTTCAACTGGTGGGGGCGCGAGGCATCTCCCCCCCAACTGGTGGGGGTGCGAGGCATCTCCTCCCCCAACTGGTAGCAGCACAATGCGTCTGCGTCTAAATTAATGGCATGAGCTGTCTCCCCCAACTAATGGCGGCATCAGGTGTCTCCCTCCAACTAATAGTGGTGTGAGGTGTCTGCCTCCCAACTAATGGCGGCACAAGGCGTCTCTCCCAAATAATGTTAGCATCGGGTGTCTCCCCAAAAATAATGGTGGCGTAAGGCGTCTCCCCCCCAACTAGTGACTGCGTGAGGCGTCTCCCCCCCCCCCCCTAACTGGTGGGGGGCGCGAGGCTTTTTCCCCCCAACTGGTGGGGGTGTGAGGCGTCTCCCCCCCAACTGGTGGGGGCGCGTGGCGTCTCTCCCCCAACTGGTGGGGGCGCGTGGCGTCTCTCCCCCAACTGGTGGGGGCGCGTGGCGTCTCTCCCCCAACTGGTGGGGGTGCAAGGCATCTCCCCCCAATCATTTGTATATATATATATATACAAATGATTAACTGAGCTCGCTTTTAGTGAGAGAAAGATTGTTTACTTGGAGCTGTAGAGGCTTTTGTCTTTGTCTAACTTCACAAGGCCAATAGATAGCAGAGAAAGAATGTGATACTAACCTTGGGAAGTAGCTTTGTTTGCTTTAATGGAATAGAGGCCTGTAACGAATTTAATGAATTATATTGTCTTAGAAGGCAGAAAAGATAGGAATTTTAAGGTACATATATCTAGATAACAACCAATCACAGCGCAGCTTTCAAGTTACCTCAGCGGCATAATATATAGCAACCAATCACAGCGCAGCTTTCAAGTTACCTCAGCGGCATAATATATAGCAACCAATCACAGCGCAGCTTTCATGTTACCTCAGTATAATATATAACAACCAATCACAGCGCAGCTTTCATGTTACCTCAGTGGTATATTATATAACAACCAATCGCAGCGCAGCTTTCACGTAACCTCAGTAGTAAAAGTAGCAACCAATCACAGCGCAGCAGCTTTCATGTTACCTCAGCAGTATAATATATAGCAACCAATCACAGCACAGCTTTCATGTTACCTCAGCGGTATAATATATAGCAACCAATCACAGCACAGGTTTCATGTTGCCTCAGCAGTATAATATATAGCAACCAATCACAGCGCAGCTTTCATTTTACCTCAGCAGTATAATATATAACAACCAATCACAGCACAGCTTTCATTTTACCTCAGCGGTATAATATATAACAACCAATCACAGCACAGCTTTCATTTTACCTCAGCATTCTCAATATCCAGCAATTGTCTTGTGATACGTTCGGTGGATGCATCATTTTCTGGTTGAACACGCCTCCCGTTGCTCGTAATGCCTTTTGCTTTTGTGCTTGAGATGGAAATCAATTGATCTTTGTCTGGGGGCATAACTGTCGTCTATGCTCGCACGCGCGCCACCTATCGTAGGATAGATGTACTACGCCAGTAATCTTCCCAGGAGTGTACTCAGCAACTTCCCAAAGTTTCATGGCGATTAGATGAATGGTGTAGTAATGCATAAAGGACAGACAGACAGACATTCATTCCTTTTTATATATATAGATGGCATCAGGAAGTGAGAGAATTAGATTCCATACGTAAAATTTGGACGCTAATTCTTTTGCGCATAGACTTGAATAATCGAGTTGGGACCCATTAACTTTTCCTATTTATGACATAATCAATGCTCGTGCCAAATTTCAAGTTTCTATGACATTGGGAAGTGAGAAAATTAGATTCCGTACGTAAAATTTGGACGCTAATTCTTTGGCGCTTAGAATTGAATATTCAAGTTGGGACCTATTAGCTTTTCCTATTTATGACATAATCAATGCCAGTGCCAAATTTCATGTTTCTTCGACTTTGGGAAGTGAGAGAATTATTGGCAATGATGGAAATCAAACGATCTATGTGGCGGGGGGGGGGGTGTAACTGTCGACGACGCTCGCACGCGTGCCATTTATCATAGCATAAATGTACTATGCCTATAATCTTCCCAGGAGTGTACTCAACAACTTCCCAAAGTTTCATGGCGATCGGATGAATGGTGTAGTAGCGCATAAAGGTCAAACAGACAGACAGACACACAGACAGACGCGCACGCAGACAGACACGCGCGTTGCTGCGAAGACAGACATACAGACATACATTCGTTTTTATATATCTAGATGACGGCAGCAGTGACCACTGAGATTTTGTAGGCCGCTGCTTCCCCCTTGCAGGCTGAATAAAATAGCCGTTGTGTGGAACATCCAATTTATCCGGCTGCTGTGGCTTCTTGGGAAGATAGCCTAGTACATGTTTGCCCACTTCCAACTCCAATGGAGACTGACTGTAAATGGCTGGCGTGCTCTAGTATTTATGGTTCCAAGCTGTACGTGTCATTGCATACAGTCTATCTATCTATCTATCAGGGTTATTGCATACAGTCTATCTATCTATCTATCTATCTATCTATCTGGGTTATTGCATACAGTCTATCTATCTATCTATCTATCTATCTATCTGGGTTATTGCATACAGTCTATCTATCTATCTATCTATCTATGACATCAGGAAATGAGAGAATTAGATTCCGTACGTAAAATTTGAACGCTAATTCTTTGGCGCTTTGAATTGAATAATCGAGTTGGGACCCATTAACTTTTCCTATTTATGACATAATCAATGCTCGTGCCAAATTTCAAGTTTCTATGACATTGGGAAGTGAGAGAATTAAATTCCGTACGTAAAATTTGGACGCTAATTCTTTTGCGCTTAGAATTGAATAATCGAGTTGGGATGAGACATAAGGCCTTGCCCATAAGCATTCCCCAACCTCCAAGAACTGAACCTACCTACCTGAATGAGATTTTGTAGGCCGCTGCTTCCCCCTTGCGGGCTGAATAAAATAGCCGTTGGGTGGAACATACAATTTATCCGGCTGCTGTGGCTTCTTAGGAAGATATCCTAGTACTTGTTTACCCACTTCCAACTCCAATGGTAATTGGCTGGCGTGCTCTAGTGGTTCCAAGCTGTACGTGTCATAATAGAGCCTTAATGACATCACAATGCAGCTTTATAGAACATGTTGGGGCATGTTCAAGGGCGTCCGATGTTGATGACATCAGTGATGACATCACAATAGCAGGTGGCTTACTTATTCGATCTACGTGGGGGGGGGCGTAACTTTCGACGACGCTCGCGCGCCATTTATCGTAGGATATTTGTACTATGCCTATAATCTTCCCAGGAGTGTACTCAACAACTTCCCAAAGTTTCATGGCGATCGGATGAATGGTGTAGTAGCGCATAAAGGACAAACACGCACGCAGACAGACATACATTCAATTTTATATATATAGATATAGATAAGACTCACCTCAATGTTTTTCAACTGATGTATGTTTGTTTGTCACACTTTTTTTTCTGTGTACTTGTATGTCCTGGTACATCTTCAAAAGAAGGGGGTGAGAATCTTGGGCAGCCAGTAAAAGTTTTTTTTTGTCTCAAATTTGGTAAAACATTGCAGGCAGGATCAGATTAATAATGAATTTTCTTAAAGGATATCACATTTCAAATATGGATAGATGTTTGTAGATTACGCTGCCCTGATGTAAGTCATGCCTCTGTTATTGGAGCTGATATCTTACAAGGCTTATCCGCATCCATCAAATTCTCACTGGATGGATCGGTACAGGTTAAGACCTCAGGTGCCATTTCAGAAGAGTTTTGTAAACTAACTGTTCTCTTGGTGGATCCGGCTCATGTGTTTGTCCTGACAGCCGCTGCAGAAACTCAGTTTTCCGCAGGTCCTGACAAATTGTTGGCCACCTCCAAGACAGACTTAGGGAAATTAAATGTACCCCCTGTGATGGTATGTTTGAAACCAGGACACACACCCCTGGGTCGAACAGTATCCCTTTAGTTTCCCACAAGAAATGTTGGAGATTTGTGGGAGACTTGGTTCCAATGAGGTTTAGTGCGAGATATGTCCTCCAGCAAACACCTTTCTTTTCCAATCAAGAAAATACACAAAGAGGTGTCCATGTGGACACCTACCGCATGGTCCATGACTTCTGCAAGGGGAACTAGGTTACGGTTCTGGACTACCCCCTAGTGGTCCTCACCCCTCATGATATCCAGAGCATATGCACACAAATGCAACCCAAGCACTTAATCTCTGGCCTGTCAGATCGTCCTCTTCATGCCTCGTAGTATCTTTTTCCAATGTTGTACTACTTTGAACTAGGCTACTCTTCTTCCAATTGAGTATCCTGGTTCAAAGGGGGGAGGAGAAGGCATAGATGATCTTGGTATTGCTGATCAGCTATTTTTAAAAACCTTTTTTGCAACAAGATTCTGATCTATTTGAAATAGAATATCAGCATGATTGTCTAGCAGTGATGCAACAAGAAAATTTAAGTTTTAAAAGCAGTTGCTGAAACCCCTTGTTGACAATACATATTTTGAGCTTTTTGTAGATGGTACCAGGAGTAAGGTTTGATGACTCCACACCGGATATGCAGTGGTCAAACAACAAGATGTCCTAAAAGCAGAAGCTCTGCCTTCACATGTCCCAGCACAAGAAGCGGAACTGAAGGCCCTCACTGAGGTGTGTAGAATGGCAGAAGGTAAGATAGCAAACATTTACACTGATTCCCGGTATGCATTTGGCATAGCTCATGATTACGGCCCAATATGGAAGGCCAGATAGTTTCTTACCTCAGCAGGACAGCCAATTAAGAATGGTTCAGTGGTGCAGAGTTTCATGGAGGCCCTACTACTACCTGACAAAGTCGAGAGCTCACACCAATTCCTACGCTGGAGAAGCAAGAGGCAACACCATCGTAGAAAGCACAGCAAAGGCAGCGACCCTCAAGCCGTGGAAGAAAAGAAGACATTGACAAAAGCTTTGGACATTGACTAAATTTTGGACATTGACAAAACTTTGAACATTCATAAAAACTTGGACATTGATATGCTAAGGACTTTTCAGTTACAAGTCAGAAAGGAAGAAAAGGAAAAAAAGCACTAAAAATGGGAGCAGCAGAACAGGACGGCATATGGCGAACAGTCCACAGAACTTGCCTGCCACGGTCCCTGTGCCCCATGATGGCCCAGCTGATGCACAGAAAGACACACCTATCAAAGCAGCAATGATGTCGGCACTTGAACAAGAACGGGTGGCTCCTGGGTTCTCTGCAGCTACTGAATCATTTGTCCAATCTGGCATGATCTGTGTCATAAGCAACAGGGCAGAAGTAAATTTTCCACATAACACTTGCCGGGGCCACTCTACCCATTTCAGGGATTGCAAATTGACTACATTAAGCTCCCACTTGTTGGGAAGTATGAATATGTGCTTCTTGTTGTTGCTGTCTTTTCAGGTTGGAGACCTACCGTGTTACCAAGGTAAAGGAGCAGATAACCACACAGAAGCTCATGAACGAGGTAATCTGCAGATACGGGGCACCGGAAGTGATTGAGTCAAACAAAGGTACACACTTCACAGGTGAAATAATGCAACACATCATGTCTGCTCTAGGTATATCCCAGGCCTTTCACACACCCTACCATCCACGAATTAGTGGGAAAGTAGAAAGTATGAACGGTACCCTGAAATTTGAGATACAAAAGGCAATGGAGGAAACGGGAAAATCTTGGATTGAGTGCCTTCCATTAGGTTTTTTTCTCAGGAGGGTACATGCCACAGTAGCTGAGCTTGAGGAAGGATTCTCTTGTTAATTTTGTCATAGGCCTCTCCAAGGAATTGTCAGTAACATATTCTGTAGTCTCTGCTTCTCTCCCAGGTCCTACAGACGAGTGTCACGATCTGAAACCAGGTGACCGGGTCTATGTGAAAAAGTTTGAGAGAGAAGGACTAGAAACCCGGTTTGAAGGTCCCTACCAGATGTTTCTCACCACCCCAACTGCAATCAGGTTCGAAGGAAGGCCCACTTGGATCTCACTAAAAAAAGGCCCTGGGTCCCGGAGCACAGAGCTCATGATCCTGCATATCCCTTACATGCTATGGGCAGGGTAGGGGGCCTGGGCGGAGGTGGCCGTCACACATTCAGAGGCAGGAAAGGAGGGAAACTGGAACCCCTGGTCCGGAGAATATGAAGGGGAAATGACATTGTGGTACAATTCCTCTAATACACACATATCCACATACACATTTGACTACTGTACACTAGCCCCCTGTTTCAGGAATCAGAACAAATTAATACAATCAAATGTGCAATATGAAGACTACACTGAGGGTGAGTATCCAACACCGCATCGTGCTAAGAGACAAGTTGACGTTCCAGGTTGTAGCTTTGATCCACATGTATATAGAGATGCAATAGGAGTGCCAAGGGGGGTGCCAGATGAATTCAAGGCCAGGGATCAGGGTAAGGCAGGCTTTGAGTCCTTATTTACCATTTTCACTGTTAACAAGAATGTAAACTGGATAAAGTATATCTATTACAATCAACAGAGGTTTGTAAAGTACTCCAGGGATGCTTTACAAAAGGTTAGCTGACCAGTTAGGGGCCACTGCATCCATGGTGTTCCAAAATAGAATGGCCCTGGATATGATTTTAGCAGAAAGAGGTGGAGTATGTAGGATGATTGGAAAAACTTGCTGCACCTACATTCCTGACAACACCGGACCGACAGGTAAAGTGACTATCGCCATTAAAAAAATTGACCAGCCTTTCTGAAGAACTTAAGAGGAATTCAGGGATCACAGACCCCTGGGGCCAATACTTTTGATGGCGGAAGGGATGACAGAAAGTCCTAATCCAAGTGGGTATAATCCTCGGCATTGTTTTGTTAGTTCTGCTGATTTCCTGTGCTTGTATTATCCCTTTGATCAAAAAGAGTATGAGTAAGGGTCTGGACATTGTGACAGCAACGTTTCCCTTGTTTGAACAAGATGAAGAGCCAGTCCCGATAATGCCAACTACAGCACGTTACCAAAGAAATGGAGAGATGGACTAGGACTGCGCCTGCCCCGGTCTGCTAGATGGATTGTCAGCGGACTTCCTATCTGCCCAGGGACAGTATAGAAGGCCATATGTTCCGGCGAGGGGGCACTCTGTGGTGTGTCAACTTGTACAGATGGAGGGTATGGATGCCCGGAAGACAAGCCAGGGGAATCCACGGCCTCCTTCTGGGTGAGGTAGGGAACTCCCCTCCTAGGTGTAGGGCCTTGGGGCCTTGCGGGCAGTGGGGAAGCCCTGACGGAAAGGAGGAGCGACCGAGGGAGAGTGCAAGGCTTGGTGCTTGATCTCCATATTAGGTTTTTAGGGGGGTTTGAGAGGGAAATATATGTGTATGTAGGTAGAAGATATGGATATATATATATATATATATTGCTATATGTCTTTCCTTTTTTATACTTGTGCTAATACTATGCAATGCTATAATGCAAAAAACTTAATATGGACCTTAATGATAATTGAGTAAATATTACACTAGAGGTTTGCAAGAACAGAGAGATGTAATCTGAAGCTAATAGAAGAACAGAATGCCTGACCACGTAACTCCTTGCAAGAAGACTGGAAACTGGAAATGCCTCACCTGGATAATGATTAACTTAACTGCCTATATGATTAACCCTGCCTCAGGTGGAACTGCGGACAATACATATATGGATATGCGGTGGATTTGAGGCAATAAGACAGTCACGCATTCCTATTGACACAGCAAGGGTTATAAAACAGCATGTAACTTGCAATAAAGTGCACAGTTACTCCCCATGTGAGGAACTATACAAGACCTCCGTGTGTGGTGTTTTTCTTTACTGCCGGCAACGGGGCATTGGGGTGGGCCTGATCGGTGCTGTACGCAAAAATTTCCCTGACAGTACAATGCACAGGCAATAAAACCAGTTGATTCATTTCCTTGTTTACCACACATTTCTGGCATGTACCATAAAATATAACCCGCTCTACATTTGTACAGACTTGTGCACCGAGAGTCCCCTAGGAAGTCTCTGGCAGGTGTGGAAGTATGCGTGTGAAAAAGAACATCTGGAATTCATTAGGCTAAAATGCCATTTTAATTGGGGCATGTTCGTCTGCCGTACACAAGTTGAAAAGCCCTGTGGGCGTAAAACTTACAGTAACAAGCGCCGATATGCTCACAAAAAACCCTTGTACATGACACAAATGTGATGCTCTCAATCACAAAAGCACATCCACACGTGTGGATGTAAAACTGTTACCACTCAGTGTTTGTAAACATTTGTGTTTTCCAAAAATTAATCGTTATGATCTTTTTATTTCTTTCTTAGCTTGAGCTGCCAGGCTAAAAATGGGAAGAGATGGGGCGCAAATAAGCTAGCGGCTGTGGACCGCTAAGAGAAAGACCATCTTGTCTGACCCAGCAGCTTTCGTTCTACGCCCGGCGCTCAAGCTAAGAGCAGATTTATTTCACAGTTCTACTCTCCTCACTTTTAAGCTTACGGGGAACCTTTCAGAAGTAGCGGTGCTGCCCGTGATATATTTTGGATATTTTGGATAATCACGCATCTCCGCTAAGCGCCATTGTCCCCCTCTTAAGTAGGCGTGCTGCATGTAAATCTGACTCTTTTCAGAATTGTATTGGTGCTCTAGACTACGTGCGCCGGAGTCAAATTTTCGTGGGGTGAGATTAGTTCCGGGGGGGACACCTCACGTTAGCGCGAGCTGGTGTTGACCCTAACAGCGCCATTAATCAGTTTACGGTGCTTGGGGCGCGCGAGAGCTGCCCTGTAATGGAGCTTCCCTTAGAATTGTTTCGTCCGGCTCTTGTTCTAATGTTTTCTTTGTAGCTGATAATTAAATAACAAGGCGGCCTTGTAGACTATTTGTGCTCTCGATGATACAGTAAAACCTCTACTACCATTGACATCTACTAAGGGCTCTTGCACACTCGCGTTTTTCTGGCGTGTTTTTTTCACGCAATTGTCAATGGGACTTTCTAATGTTAAAAACGCATCGCTCAAAAATGACAAAGCACCAACTTGCGATCTGTTTTTAACATTAGGACGTCCCATTGACAATCACGTGAAAAAATGCAGCGATATCGCATGACAAAACGTACAAGAAAAATGCAAGTGTGCAGGAGCCCTAAGGCCGTTTTTTTAGCCAAAATTTTATCTCTATTAACATTGGTTGCCTCTAATAACAGCAGCGTGTGCCAGCCCACGTCACCTTGCCGCTGAACCCACGTGATCTCCTGCTCGCCGTCTCCTCCTTCTGCTACTAATGCATGCCATCCTTCTCATTTATCGGTGATGGGTAATACACTAGTACAGTACAGTACAGAGAACATAGTGATAATGCAGAAGACAGATAATGTCACCTGCAGTCCTATGTAACACCACAGTGAACATAGCGACAACGTTGAGGACGGATAATGATGTCACTTGTAGTCTTATGTAACGCCACAGAGAAGACAGTGATAACACTGAGGACAGATAATGATATCACCTGCAGTCTTATGTAACACCACAGAGAACACAGTAACATGTTCAATAACATGTTAAATGTTCATTTACAGTAGTCTTTTATATTCACTTATTACTGTTTTTGGTATTAAAGACCAAATTTATTCCCCATTAAATGTGGTTTGGGGTATTTTTTGGAATGTCTAGAACGAATTAATTGGATATACATTGATTCCTATGGAAATATTTACCTCGAGTAGCAATGGTTTTTGGTAAAGCCGATTGCTTTCGGACAGATTACCAACCTTAGTTGAGGTTTTACTGTACGAGCCACTTATTTCATGGTTAGAATCTTAACATATTTGACCTAGAAAATACCCTGCCGTCCCGCCCTCTCAACGGCTGTAGGCTCCATTATCTGGTGGCAGTTCCTGGCCAGAGTGCCCTGTGATGGCCCTTATTGCCTTCTATTTGTGAAGCCCTGCAGCATGTTTCCAGCACGTCAATGATCACATCCCTGTGTGGCGTCCATTGTTTGCAGCATAGATGTAGTTAATCCACCAACATTGGCGCTTCTTGAAAATATAAACAGAGGAAAGGATGAAAGGCAAGGAGCGCCGAGGGGGGGCAGAGTATCTGTGCTGCATTAATGTGTTGTATGTACATGAATATAAACCTTGTCACACTACTGCCCACAATGTTTTTGAAAAATGTGACAGTTGAAAAATTTCTAGTGAACCCCATTACCCCTGAAGTACCTTTAGAAATAGCCAGATACTGAGCTCTCCTGCAGCAGTGTGCGCAGGGCTTGTTCCCCTGCTGCGGCCTGTATTGACAGGCGCAGTCCCGCCCACTTGAAGTTGTGGCACGTAGGCTGCATAAACTACCAGAGCTCATCAATCGAAATTACAGCTAGAGCAACCCCTTTTTATTCACCTTTGTACCCCAAAATGTAATTTTTCGTTTTTACAAAACATACAGTTTAAGATATGTTTTTGTGAGAAGCAACGCAGAGTTGATATCTTCAACTTCCCTTTTCTCACACAACTGCTATAATTGTTTCATGCACACGTCGGATTTTATGGAATATTTGATGATGTACTTAAACACTAATTAGTGAAATTCATTATAACTTTACAAATAAACAAACGTACTTTATTTTAGAACACGAGTAGAAATGAGCGAGCATTCTCGTTCGAGCATTAGCATATTCGAAGGCACTCGTTACTCGAGTGAGCACCACGTGGTCAATAAAAACTTATGAAAAACCTTGTGAACCCTCCATGTAGCTGGCAAATCCAGTCCATAGGCGAGCGGGTTCACTACACGTGTGATGACAAAGGGCCCTACGTAACGCGACGCCAGCTTCAATGATGGGACCTTTAATTTGAGATTTTTCGAAGACAGGTATACCTTCTGTCCCACCCTGTAAGGTTCAGATACTGACAGACTCCTCCCACTACGCAACTGCATACAAGCCCCCGTTGCCTCCAAGTTTCTCTGCACGTCCCTCCATACTTCCTGCAGCGCATCAGTGATGACGTCCGCTGCAGGACAGACAGAGGGAGTAGGAATCGCTGTAAGGAAGTGAGGATGCTGCCCCTATACACAAAAGAACAGAGATACCCCAGTGGAAGAACAAGTGCGGTTATTTAACGCAAACTCTGTCAACGGCAGGAATTCTGCCCACTGATGAGGCTTTTCGTTAGCAAAAGACCATAAATATTGCACTAAATCTTGGTTCTTCTGCTCAGTCTGACCATTGGTTTGCAGGTGGAATGCTAACGAGAAGGAAAGCGACGTTCCCAGGTTTCTGCAGAAGGCTCGCCAAAACTGCGCAACAAACTGAACCCCGCGATCAGATACAATGTTTTCGGGAACCCCATGTAGACGAATGATTTCTTTTACGAAAATCTTGGAAAATTCTGTTGCAGTAGGTAACTTCTTTAACGCCACAAAATGTGCTATTATAGAGAACTTCTGAGACTCAGGTAGATTCGTGATAAAATCTACCGATAACTGCGTCCACGGACGAGAAGGTACCAGTAACGGTCTCAGAGGGCCCTCCGGAGGACGCCGACGACTTATTACGTGCACAGACCGAGCATCCATTAACAAAGTCGCGGAACTCCTGAGACATACCTGGCCACCAGAAGTGTCTAGAACAAAGGTCCAGAGTCCCCTGAAATCCTGGGTGGCCTGCAAAAACCGACAAGTGAGATTCTTCAATGACTCTGAGATGTAAGGTCTCTGGCACAAAGCATCTGCCCTCCGGCACCCCGAAGGAGCGTCCTACTGACAGTTCTGTAGTTGAGGGACGAAGTTAGATTCTACAGCTGCCACCACCACCCCATGTACCAAGATATTCTCGGGAGTCATAGTCTCACTTTCCGGTGCCCCAAACCTCTGTGACAAGGCGTCCGCCTTCACGTTCTTCTCTCCCTGGATATATGTCACGACAAAATTAAATCTGGCAAAGAATAACGCCCAACTGGCCTGACGAGCTGAGTCTTTTAGCATTGGCGAGATATACCAAGTTCTTGTGATCAGTGTACACGGTAATGGGGTGTCTAGCCCCCTCAAGATGGTGTCACCACTCTTCTAGAGCCCACTTGATGGCCAATAACTCACGGTTTCCCACGTCGTGATTACATTCTGCCGAATTAAACTTCCGTGAGAAGAGCACACATGGACTATACCCGAATCTCCCGCTGACCTCCTGAGACAATACCGCCCCTGCCCCCACCTCGGATGCATCGACTTTAATAAAAAATGTTTCCCGCGCGTCCGGCTGTACTAGCACTGGGGCAGTGGAAAACGCCTTTAGACGACTAAAAGCCTCTAGGGCCCCTGGTGACCATCTTACCAAGTTGTCCTGCTTCTTAGTAAGATCAGTCCAGGGTTGGGCAATAACAGTAATTTTTGATGAATTTGCGGTAAAAATTTGCGAAACCCAAAAATCGCTGGAGAGCTTTTAGGTTGTCTGATCTGACCCATTGGGAGATTGCAACCACTTTCTCAGATTCCATTTAAATCTCCATGGGTGAAATCACATAACCAAGGAAAGACACTTGTTTAGTACCAAATATGCATTTTTCCAAATTGACAAAAAGTTGGTATTCACGCAAAGGTGTCAGAACCAACCTCAGGTGCCACACATGGGAATCCCAGTCTGGGGAGTACACCAGAGTGTCATCCAGATATATGAACATAAATACCCCCAGGAAGTCATGGAAGACCGCATTCATAAACCCCTGAAACACAGCGGGGGCGTTACAAAGTCCTAACGTGGTGTTGAACGTGGTCTTCCACTCATCTTCCTTTCGAATGCAAATTAGATTGTAAGCCCCCCTTAAGTCCAGTTTGGAAAACCAGTGGGCCCCTACTACCTGATTCAATAAGTCAGGAATCAGAGCAAGGAGCACTGGTTCTTCACTGTAATTTTGTTCAAGGCCCGATAATCCACACAAGGCCTCAATGTCCCATCCTTCTTCTCCACAAAAAAGAGACCTGCCCCGGCAGAGGACCTGGGCGGCCTGATATGTTGTTTAGCCAGAGACTCTGAGATATAGGACTTAAAGGGGTTTTGTCATTAAAAGAAAAATTATCTAAACTTGCCTATTCCTTCCCTGTCTGTCTCCTTATCACATCTTCTCCTGGTTGAGCTTCTCCAGTGCCCCAGGTCAGCTCACTGCAGGCTGGGCCCAGCTTGTTATGAAGGCTGCTTATCACAAACTCCTTCCTGCTGGGTCAGTGAATGTCACATCCCTGTGCTGTAGCTTCACTGCCTAGGAAGGAATTGTAATCTATTTCAGAGATAGCTCGCATGAGCAATCTCTGAAGAAGATAGGCAGTCCTCCTGCTGGGCTGTGAGCTGTGACATAACGTACATTGGCAGACTGCCAACCTAATGTAACCTCACAGGAAGGAGAAGAATCAGGCAAGTGGAGCTGAAGTGACCCCCTGGACTACAGGAGACAGGAGAAGATAAGGGAGGTGAAGATCTGGTAAGTAGACTGATGGGGGAGGAATAGATAAGTATAGCATTTTTCTTTTTTAGTGACAGAACCCCTTTAAGGGCTTCATGCTCACACCCAGACAAATTGAAAATGGCTCCCTTAGGGATGGGACTGTCGGGGATCAAATCAATACCACAGTCCCACTCCCTATGAGGAGGCAAAGTCTCAGATAGTTTCTTGTAAAATATGTCCTGAAAATCAGACAAATACTTTGGGATAAGTACGGTATCCGCTGAGCACATGGATACAGTAGTTACGTGATTACGACAGGACAACCCCCAACGTGTCAATTCCCGGGTGGACCAATCAATTTGGGGGGTTTTGCAATGCCAACCAGGGCATACCAAGCACCACATCTACGGACATCCTTTCCATAACCAGGAAGGACAGATTCTCAGAGTGGAGAACACCCAGAATGAACTGCAGAATGGGAGTCCTCCATTGGACAACACCTGCAGACAGAGGGGTAGAGTCAATGCTAGTGAAGTGTATGGGGGACTTTAGCACTGAGAATTCAGTCAGAGGTCTGACAAAATTTAAATTAATCAAATTGGCAGCAGCGCCCGAATCAATAAAAGCTTGCCCGGACCGACTGAAATTCCAGAAGCCCACCTGACAAGGCACCAACAACTTAGGGAGTACCTGTGATCCTAGGCGATCCTCCCGAGAATCGCCTAGCATCCGTAGTTTTTCCGCCGGTTCAGACTGACGTTGCCGTTGCTTCTGTGGACAGGTTGCTACCCGATGTCTGGCTTCCCCACAGTGGAGGCAAAGACGGTGAGACATCCGGAACCGTTGCCGTTCCTCGGGATTTAGCTGCTCCACTTTCATAGGCTCGGCACCAGGAGTTGGCTTGGAAGAAGTGGAAACGGGTCTGGAAGATTTTGTAGTTTTACAGGCCTGACATTCCTCTGTTATAGATCTCAGTCTCCTGTCAGTTTTTACTGTCAATTCCATCGCCTCATTGAGTGTTACGGGAGCGGGATGAGAAATAAGTAAATCCTTGACATCATCAGAAAGACCCAACAAAAACACATCTTTGAGGGCACTATCATTCCTGGAGGTTTCACCAGCATACTGTCTAAACTTAGAGCAATAGTCCTCTACCCACTGCTGCCCCTGACATAGAGACATGATCTGTGACACCGCCAACCCCGCCCGATCTGGCTCATCAAAAATACCTGCTAGTTCCCGAAAAAATGAATCCACTGACTGCAGGCAAGCCGAACTCTCGGGTACGGAGTAGGCCCATCTCTGGGGGGGGGACCCCGCAATAGGGACATAATCAATCCCACTTTCTGGGACTCTGAGCTGGAGGAACAGGGCCGCATCCTAAAATACAGACTACATGTCTGCTGAAAAACAAAAAACTTGCGTCTCTCCCCTAAAAATACCTCAGGGAGAGGACACTTGGGCTCAGGGATAGAGGGGGCAGCAGAAACCTGTGCCAATGCTCACTGTTCCTGGCCACCATACGACCAGACAGGTCTTGGATCATGCCCACTAGATCCTGCAACTGACTAGCAAGGATACTTATAGTCTCCATTGGAGAGCAAAACGAAACTCACAGGGTAATTTTAAGGGCCAGTTATTATGTTACGGTATCCTTCCCAGATGATACGCCAGCCCGGGTTGCCCTAGAACTTACCCGCAACCCCGGTTCCTGCCTACTTGCCTCCACTCCTGGCTAACCCTAGGCGGGCAACTGGATGGCGGTCCCTACTCCCGCTAGGGACCAAGGAGGGATGTTGGCGTACCAATATGGAACAGGATAGAATACCGACAGAAAGGGCAGATGAACAAATCAACAGAAAATACAAGCAGACCGAGGCAGATGGGATAACCTGGCAGATATAGCAAAAGCTGACAAACAGGAGACTGACAGAGGCAGGATGCAAACACACTGACAGAAACCAATCACTGTCAGTGAAAACACCTAACTGCCAGCCCCGGGCGGAGAGAGGGAGGCAACATCCCCAGCAGAATCAAATGAACAGAAGCCAGAGCACGGAGCTGCATTCACAGGCGCTCGCGTACATGGTGACGCCTGGACCCATAAGCGTGCGCACCGCGCCGACCAGCCACCTGCTCCACCGGCAGCCGGACAACAATCCGGGAGGATGCGCCCCGACCGCGGGACCCAGCGCCCAGGGAGGACCCGCAGCCGCCGTGTGGTAACAACAAGACTGTATAGTTTACACTGTCTATTTTGGGCTTAAAGCGTATGCAATATACCTCTTGGTGTGTCCTGTTGATCCACACTATCTAACAAGACTGGACGCATTTCACAGTGTCTATTTTGGGTTTAAAGCGCACGCCAAATCATCCTGTGTGCGTCCTGTTGATCCACACTATCTAACAAGACTGTACGCAGTTTACAGTGTCTATTTTGGGCTTAAAGCCTACGCAACATACCCCTGTGTGCGTCCTTTCGATCCATATTATCTAACAAGACTGAATGCAGTTTACAGTGTCTATTTTGGGCCTAAAGCGTACGCCAAATTAACCCCTGGGTGTGTCCTGTCGATCCACACTATCTAACAAGACTGTACGTAATTTACAGTTTCTATTATGGGGTTAAAGCGTGAGCCAAATTCCCCTGTGTGCGTCCTGTCGATCCACACTATCTAGCAAGATTGTACGCAGTTTACAGTGTCTATTTTTTGGCTTAAAGCGTACGCCAAAACATCCTGTGCGCGTCCTGTCAATCCAGACTATCTAACAAGACTGAATTCAGTTTACAGTGTCTATTTTGGGCTTAAAGCGTACGCAATATACCCCTGGGTGTGTCCTATCGATCCACACTATATAACAAGTCTGTATGCAGTTTACAGTGTGTATTTTGGGGTTAAAGCGTACGCAATATACTTCTGGGTGTATCCTGTCGATCCATATTATCTAACAAGACTGTACGCAGTTTACAGTGTCTATTTTGGGCTTAAAGCGTACGGAAAAGACCTTGCAGTTTGCGTAGCATTTTGACGCAGTGCAGTATACAACACGATGAAGACTAGGGGTCAGGGTCGAGGTCGAGGACGTGGGCGTCCGAATGAGTGTGTGGGCAGAGGCCGAGGTCCTGGGCGGTGTGCAACAGTGCCTGCTGCTGAGGTTGTCTGTCAGTGAGGTTGTTGTTAGGGCAGTAAGTCTGAGGAAGGAGCAGACTGAGGATTCAGAGGAAATGCTGGTGGATGATGAGGTGACTGACCCGACCTGGGTTGGTAAGCCTACTGAAGAGGGGGAGGCGAGTGCAGCACCAGAACAGGTTGGAAGAGGCAGTGGGGTGACCAGAGGGAGAAGCAGGGCCAGAGCAAGTAATTCCCCAACTGTTCCCCACAGCACCTCCTTGTGGCAAGCTCACGTGCAGTGGGCTAGGTATTCGAAGGCCTGGAAGTTTTTTAATGAGAGCGCGAATGACCAACGAACAGTGGTGTGCAATCTGTGCTGCACCAAGATCAGCAGGTGAGCCACCACTACCAGCCTGACCACCACCAGCATGTGCAAGCATATGATAGCTAAGCGCCCAACGAGGTGGAACAAAGGCCATTCACCACCTGCGGGTCACACCACTGCCTCTTCCCCTGTGTCACATGTTGGCACTGAGATGCAATCTCCCTCCCACCCTGCACCCACCCGTTGACCTGCACGGTCCTCCATTGCCTCCAACAATGTGTCCCAGTGCAGCGTTCAGCTGTCCATGACACAAACATTAGAGCGCAAGCACAAATATGCAGCCACCCACCCGCATGCACAATCGCTAAGCATGCATATCTCCAAACTGCTGAGCCTGGAGATGCTGCCATATAGGCTGGTAAAAACGGAGGCTTTCCGCTACCTCATGGTGGCGGCCGTCCCTCGCTACTTTGTCCCCAGTCGCCACTGTGGGAGATTTCCAATAGGTTCACCATTTTGTATGTATTTTCTGTTGTCAACTGTTAAGATACTATATTTTGTCTATAATGTAAACCTCTGGGGGAAGGGAACATCGCGCCCCACCTCCACAAGAATTGGAGGAGCAGTGTGTGTGTCCAAGAACTGGTCAAACCGGTTCTAACTGGCAGAAACCTATCTAGAAATGTCTTTGTCTTCGACAAGCAGAGAGGAGAAACAGGATGTTCTTCTCATGAGACCAAATTCAAGAATGAACTGAGCGTGCTCACCGAAGTTCCTCCCAGATGGATGACCTCACAAGCTACCTCACAAATACCTCCCTCTGAGAATGACCTATCAGCTCACTAAATAATGTAACTGTATCCTAAATTACTTCACTTCCTGTGTTGAGATTTTATTTAAACTTTACGCGCGTGAATAAAGTCAGATTCTTTTGGGGACACATGATGTAGACTCGTGGTCTTTGAAAGGCTCTCCAGGCCTGCACATATTATCTAATTTGAAACACACAGTATATCTGATATAGCAAATTTTGCGCTAACAAATTTGGAGGCACTGCTGAGATAATGAAGATACAGAGATATGAAGATATTTCATCGTTATCCGGACACAAGGGGACTTCGAAGCAGAGACGGACAGATAATGAGCTCAAACAAGGTAATAAGCTATTCTTATACCTGTACCATCTCTCCCTCTCTGCTATGATCCGCCCCAGGCCGGGTGAGTTGAAATATGATAAGTCTGTATCAAAAGAACAATGAAGTAGATATACTGTGTGGTTTTTATGTTGTCTGTGAAGTAATGTCCTGAGTGTAAGAAGGTGTGAGCTATGGGGGGTTTATATTGTCTCTGTAGTAATGAATGGTGTGAACAGACTGTGCAGGTTAATAAGGAACAAAGAAAGTAGGATAACTTGTTAAAAGAAAGTAAAAAGGAAAGTTGATGTAAGCAATTTTAGCTGAAGGTTATAGTAGTGAGTAAAGTTGCTGGTTAAAAACAGTAGTGTGTCCATGCGGTGAGAGAGTCTCCATTGTTCAACATGTGGTTGATGAGGTCTCCCTTTGTTATGTGGGGGGAGGGGTGCACATGGAATGCTTGCATTTGCCATGTTGGCATACATCAACTCAAGGGAATTTGGGCTTGGAGTAAAGATGTGGGCTAGCCAGAGAATCTCCTCCGATTATAGCTGGCCGAACAGACTGTTGAGGTTCCACAATGTGGTGCCAAAGTACAGATCTGTGCCATGAGGTGCGGGAGTAGAGAATCTCAATTAATTAAGGTTTTTTTTCAATTACGACAAGATGGGCAGGGACGAAATTGTAAGTGCTTATTAGTGAGGTAAGCCAGACCTGTGTAGTGAGGTGTGGGAAAAATCAAAGTATGACTCGCATGCAAATTCAATGAGATGATGTTTTGTAAACACAACTGGACACACAAAAATGGGTGAAGGAAAAAGCAAGTCAATGAGTTAAGAAGAGGTAGAAGGTTTAACAATGAACGGTGATAATAGTTGCTATCTGGAGTGGTGAATATAAGTATGTGGGTGGAAATGGGCATAAGTTGTATTGTGTTTGTCATTGGATAGCCTATTCTGGACAAAATATGTAAAAACCGCGGTACATAAGAGTTTTTCTTATATATATATATATATACTTTGTTCAATATGGGAAGTTCTATGTACAGTAAATACAATCCCAGTTTCCACTTCACATGAGATACTTATCAGTCTGTGTATGAGTGAATGAAAACCCCAGTGAGTGTGAATTTGTGTGTATAAATGGAAGGGCCCGTATGAGAGTTAGATTGTGTTATATGGTATATACTGTCCGGTGGCTAGAAATGAAATGAGGCAAGAAAGCCCAAACGCTGAGCCAGATCACAGGGGGTGGAGCTAGGTGATGTAAGGAGATGGGAGGGAAGAACAATGGGAAGAGGTCTTGCTCCACCCTCAACACAGACCAGCCTAGGAGAGAAGTGTGTCTCCATTTAAGTGGATGTTGGTATATATATGTATATTGTGGTAATGTATAGAGGGAAGGTCACTCTTAGACTCCATGTTAAGTCTCTCACTTGAACAAATGTAGGTGACCAAAGGAGGGGCATCTAAATTTATTCTTGAGGGTAGTTGTGTGAGATAATAGTCCAGGATTGCCACAGTGTATATATATATACATATAGGTTCTTGGAGTATGTGGAGAATTTAAAAATATTGAGTTGTGTTAATTTGAATATTATTGAATTAAGATACTAAAATGAGATAAATTGCGTACTTGAAACACCCGATAAGTACTTTAGTAACAAAAGTGCTATTTTAGAGTGTATCTCATTTTCAATTAACAACAGTATCTTACGTGAAGAGTCTTACATTTGAAGAAAAAAATAAGTACATTTTTGATGCCAGTAATTGAGTTTATCCCAAAGGGTATCAGGGATACTAGTCCCTTAGTAAACCAGTAGTTAACCATCATTGGTGCAGTTGTTATGGTTGTAGTTTGTAATAACAATATTTCCTCTCCTGTTTGCAGTACGTTTTCATACAGGTACCAGAGATGGTGTGGGGCCCCTATAATGTCATGCTCCCTCAAGGGGCCATAAAATAATGCATAGAGTGCAAACTAAACATCTTTCAGCTTCCAGACTAACTATGAGACTGCCCTGCTAGCACCCTCACATATCGCAATCAAGAGGGGTATAGTTCCAAATGCCGTTTCATGTCTTTTACTGAATTCAGAAGGTTGAGAGGAAGGGGCAGCAGGCGCAGAATATGACATTAAATAGCAAGCACATGGTTGTAGAAACACGAATGAAAAGAGAAACTAGGGGTCCTAACAAAAATGTTGTAACTGTCAAGATTAATGTAAATCTTGAGTTTTTCCCATAGATGGGTCCAAATATCGTGGAAATGGACAAGCAAAACAGGCTATGCAATGGTAACCAACAGAAAGAGGTAATTGTACAAAAATCACTCTTTCCCTTCTGAGACACTCAGTTACTCAGGAAATAGAGGTGATGGCGCTCACTGAAATATGTAAGCTGGCTGCAGGTAAGACTGTTTGTGTCTGCACCGACTTAAGGTACACATTGGGAATCGTACACGATTTCACATCCTTTGTGGCACAGTGGAAGTTTCATGGGGTCCTTGAGTAAGCCAATCCAGAATGCAGAAGCAGTGTCTTTGTTCTACAAGGTTTTAGCTCTTTCCGCACAGGTGACTTATCAGAGTCCAGGCTTATGCCAAAGAGACAACTACTGAGGCTGGAAGGGACCAGAGAGCAGGCATCGCAGCAGCCTGACTTCCCTTGAATGAGGTAACGGCTGGTAACCTGCTTGCACCTGAAACAGGTGTAGATATTTCTCTGTTGCTTGAATTGCAGGAACAGGCCTCAAAAGAAGAAAAAGGAGGAGTGGAAAAGCGAGCGGAATGCTACTGGGGTCTTGCAGAAAGGTAAATGCCTGTGCCTCCCCTGCACGCTGTACTCCATGATGTCACAGCTGATCCCTGAGCTAACCCATTCATCCAAGGAGGTAATGTGTGGTATGGTGTCTTCTGCTTGGCTTACCCCAGGGTTCAACACTGCTGCGATATGGTTTATACAGCGATGCATGATATGCGCCCGTTACAATCCAGGCCAATTGGTCAAAGTACCTTCTCGGTACGAGCCAGACAATCTGCATCAGTGACTGCAGGATAATAGCATACATCTACCAAAGGTAGGTGTTTGGAGTTGTTGGTTTGCATAGACCTATTTTCATGTTAGTTGGAGGCGTGGCTTGAGAAATAAAAAAATTAAAATAATTTTTAACGCGCCAAGAATATGACAAAAAAATATATGTTTTATGAAAGTAATTTTGAATATTTTGATACACCAGAAGTCATAGTAAATAATAGAGGCAAACATTTTATTAGTCATCTACTCAATTTGAACCACGCCTATTTGTAAGACTAAGTTGAGTCCTTATGAAGGTTTTGTTTGGTAGGGCTCCTGTAATAGGTCTATCCTTATTCCAGGCCAAAAAGGAGGGCCTCACCTCCCATGTGAGTGCCTTATATCAGGAGTTATATCAATTGTCACTCAAAAATGTGCATTCTCCTTGTTTCCAGATCAAGAGTCGCATAGTTTGCTTTCAGGTGGTTGGGTTGTCCTAAAAAGACCCAAGGAAGAGCTTGGACTCAAGAACAATGAACCCTTTCAAGTGCTGTTAACCACTATGATCACAGTGAAACTTCAAGAAAAGCTAATTTGGGTTCATGTCAGACATTGAATAAAGATTATCAAGGGAGGAGACAAATGTGGCCCTTATCCTTTGTTATATGTAGGACCCTTGCGGTCATTGGGCTGTCGTTTCTCTTCTTCCTCATAAGGGTAAAAGGCGACGTAAATCCTGTGAAGAGGGTTATACTGTTTCATATGTAATGTGCAGAGGCGTAACTTGGAGCTCCTGGGCCCGGGTGCAACCGCATCACCTGTATCCTCTATTGTTACGCCCCTGGTAATGTGTCAAAGATCGGAAAAATGTCAACAGATACAATAAGGTAGCAGTAAGCGTACCAATGTTTCAGCCATATTGTGTAATCAGACAAATGTTAACCTGTAACAAACAATATAACCTGAAATCACACCTTGGTAAGCCAGTCACATTCAACATGTTGTATCATCTAAACTATGAACAAGGTGGCTTATGCAGAAAACGTGAAAAAAAAAATCAATCTTTTAGGACCCATCTACCTAGAATACCGTTGGGAAAATGTAATGTGTTGTGTGGTATTTTCCTTATCCTGGATATCACCCAGCAGTAGGGAGGGATAAGGTAGGAGACAGGGAAAGGGGGGTTGTCACCCTTGCGAGAGGCATTTCCCATGGCGGAGGTGACAGCTAGGGTCCCCTATAGGCGGTAGGGAAAGGCCCGAGAACATAAATAGGAAGGAAAAACTATCCAGGAGAATGAAAATACGCACAACAAAGGAGGGAATTGTGGGAGATTTCCAATAGGTTCACCATTTTGTATGTATTTTCTGTTGTCAACTGTTAAGATACTATATTTTGTCTATAATGTAAACCTCTGGGGGAAGGGAACATCGCCCCCCCCCCCCCCCCTCCACAAGAATTGGAGGAGCAGTGTGTGTGTCCAAGAACTGGTCAAACCGGTTCTAACTGGCAGAAACCTATCTAGGAATGTCTTTGTCTTCGACAAGCAGAGAGGAGAAACAGGATGTTCTTCTCATGAGACCAAATTCAAGAATGAACTGAGCGTGCTCACCGAAGTTCCTCCCAGATGGATGACCTCACAAGCTACCTCACAAATACCTCCCTCTGAGAATGACCTATCAGCTCACTAAATAATGTAACTGTATCCTAAATTACTTCACTTCCTGTGTTGAGATTTTATTTAAACTTTACGCGCGTGAATAAAGTCAGATTCTTTTGGGGACACATGATGTAAACTCGTGGTCTTTGAAAGGCTCTCCAGGCCTGCACATATTATCTAATTTGAAACACACAGTATATCTGATATAGCGAATTTTGCGCTAACACCACTATTTTTCCAGCTGTGCTGTCCCTGCCCTACACCAGCACGTGTCACAGAATATCCGCCGTGCCCTCACCAACATGGTTACTGGGAAGAACCACTTAACCACCGACACGTGGACAAGTGCTGGCGGGCAGGGACACTACATCTTACTGACGGCACATTGGGTTAACCTGGTGGAGGCTGGGCCCGAGTCTGACCCTGGGTCCGCTCATGTGCTATCCACACCGAGGATTGCGTGTCCTACTTTGGTCATGGTTTCTCTGGCTTATTATGCCACCTCCTCCAACCCCCCACCTCCTCCTCCTCCACCTCTCAATTACCATCTGTGAACACAATGCCTTCAGTCAGTAGCTTGAGGCGCTGCAGTGCTGCCGTGGGAAGCGTCAACAGTCTGTGCTGAAACTCCTGAGCTTAGGTGACAAGAGGCACACCTCCCAAGAGCTGTTACAGGGTTTGGCGGAGCAGACAGATCTGTGGCTTTCACCGCTAAACCTCCAACCGGGTATGGTCGTGTGTGACAATGGGTGTAATCTGGTGGCGGCTCTGCAGCTTGGCAGACTGACACATGTGCCATGCCTGGCCCATGTGTTCAATCAGGGGGTTTTGCGCTTTCTTAAAAACTACCCCAATTTGTCTGAGCTGCACAGCAAGGTGCGCCGCGTGTGCGCATATTTCAGAAAGTCCACCACAGATGCTGCCACCCTCAGGATACTGCAACATCGCTCCCAGCTGCCAGTGTACCGACTGTTGTGCGATGTGCCCACGCGCTGGAATTCAACTTTTCACACATTGGCCAGGGTTTACGAGTAGCGTAGAGCCATTGTTGAATACAAGCTGCAACATGGCCGTCAGAGTGGTAGTCAGCCTCCGCAGTTCTTCACAGAGGAGTGGCCATAGATGTCTGACATCTGTCAGGTGTTAGGAAACTTTGAGGAGTCAACACAAATGGTGAGCGGCGATGCAGCCATTATCATCATAACCATTCTGCTGCTTTGCCTGCTGAGAAAGTCGCTGCTAAGCATTGAGGCCGATGTTTTGCGGATATAACAGGAGATGGGGGATGACAATACGTCACATGATAGCCAGACCACCCTCCCGTCTGTTTCTCAGCGCGTATTGGAGGAGGAGGAGGAGGAGGGGGAAGAGACTACTGCCCTCACTTCAGAGGGTACCTATGCTACTTCTTTCACATCTGTTCAGCGTGTATGGGCTGAAGAAGAGGAGGAGGAGGAGACCACTCCCCAGCCTAGGCTGAATAGGAGGGAACAGTGTAAAAAGATGGTGAGGGCGTACATAGATGACCATACCAATGCCCTCCGTGATCCCTCTGCTCCATACAGCTATTGGGTGTCAAAGCTGGACATGTGGCGTGAACTTGCGCTGTACACCTTGCAGGTGCTGGCCTGCCCAGCCGCTAGCCTGTTATCAGAGAGGGTGTTAAGTGCTGCTGGCAGGATTATCACAGATAAGCATAACCGCCTGTCAACTGACAGCGCCGACAGGCTTACACTTATTAAGATGAACAAAGCCTGGATTTCCCCAGACTTCTCTTCTCCACCGGTGGAAAGCAGCTTAACATTAAGTATCTTTAAGCTGGAACTGGAGAACCATGCATCCTCTATCACCCCAAAAAAGGGTAGAAGTAGCTTGGTCTATCCTTTTCTGATCCTCCTTCTAAACCAGCATGTCAGCACGCTGAACAGCCAATTCTTCAGAGGCCCAAAAGGCTCTGTAAAAACTATTTTTTCAGAGGGCTGCCTCCAGGCTCTGTCGAAACAATTTTTTCTGAGGGCCCCCTCCAGGTTCTGGCCCCTAATTTTAAAGAGCTTCACCACTAGAGTTCAGCAAACGTGCTGGTTCCAGCTTCATATGCCCACAGAGTCCACAAATGTATCCCAGCACAGTGTCCAACTATCTGACACCGTGACAGAATGAATTGTCCTGGTTTGGGCACTCTAATTTCTTCATAGTACATGCTATCCTTCCCTGGGGCACTGGTTAAAAAAACCCTCAGGGAGAGGCTGGGGCTGGGACAGACGGTAGCTTGCCTGTCGGTGGACCGCCACCTGGATTCCATTAAGTAAGTACGAGCTCTATGTTAAAAAAAGTATTTCAGGGGTTCACCTGCACTCTGGGTAAACAAATCTTTCAGGGGTACACCTATACTCTTGGTGCACAAATCTTTCAGGGGCTCACCTATACTCTTGGTACACAGATACCCTGCAGTCTCGCTCAAAAAATCTTTCAGGTTCTCACCTGCAATTTTGGTAAAAAAATATTCTTCCTTTTAAAATGGGTTGTTTTCTTCATTAAAAATGTAGAAGTACTGGCCTCTGAGTCCCCCTATGCTGGCGTTTGTGGCTAATGAAATGCTGTGATGGAGGTGGCATGGGATGGCACTTACAATCATACATTAATTTGTCTGCGATTTGTCAGCTATGAAGCACAATTTTAAAAGGGTCACACGGCGTACAGAAACGTATCCCAGCGTGGTGTCCATCTTTGGGCACTAATTTCTTTACAGTTCATGCTGTCTTTCCCTGGGGCACTGGTTAACAAGCCCCTCGGGGAGAGGCAGGGGCTGGGACAGGTGGTAACTTGCCTGTCAGTGGACCGCCACCTGGATCCCATTAAGCAAGTACGAGCTGTCGATGAAAAAATCTTTCAGGTTTTTACCTGGACTCTTTGTAAACAAATCTTTCAAGGGTGCACCTATTCTCTTGGTAAGCAAATCCTTTTAGGGATTCACCTATACTCTTGGTAAACAAAACTTTCTGGGGTTCACCAGCACTCTGGGTAAAAAAAATCTTTTGTTTTAGAGTGGGTTGTTAAATTGTGGAGATGTGTAGAAGTGCTGGCATCTGAGTCCCCTTTATGCCCACGTTTGTGGCTCATGAAATTTTGTGACAGAGGTGGCATGGGATTGGAATTATGATCATACGTCAATTTATCAGCAATTCTCATCAGCATTGAGGGATAACGCCCACAATTTCAAACAGAGTTGCTGCCAGGCCCTGCCAACGTTCTGCAGTGTGTCTCCTGTTTCTCCTCATCCAATACGCACTTATAAATAGACATGAGGGTGGTGTTGCTATCAAGCGATCGTGTGGCATTAGGACAGCTGAACGCTGTGCTGGAAAAATTTTTAGTACGCTGTGGACTACTGAGTAGGCGAAGGGGTGCGCCTTACCCCGTCTGGGATGGGGATGGCTGGACACTGCGCTGGGAAAAATTTCAGTACGCCATGGACGCAGGCTCGTGCCTGCATCCTGGGCGGGGATTGGACAGCAATGCCAGCATTTAACACAGGAGAAGAGGCAGTGGTGTCACCCGCAGGTGGTGATTGGCCTTGGTTTCACCTACTGTGGTGCTTAGCTAAGATGTGCCAGCACGTGTGCCTTGCTGATTATGGTCTGGCCCAACTAAATTGTTAGGGGGTTGACCACCAGGCTATTGCCCACAATTTGGCTTAATACTGCGACCTGGGAGCCTCAGATGCATCCATGCATGCTGCCCCTGCTGTTCCTTATCCATTTCTGTGGTGTTTCCATTACTTTCTGATGTTTTCAGGTGAATCACACACCCTCCCCTATGCAGAGCATCGGTCACCTTGAAAAATGCTCGAGTCTCCCATTGACTTCAATGAGTTTTGGTACTCGAAATGAGCTCTCGAGCATTACGAAAAGCTTGACTCAAGTAATGAGCACCCGAGCATTTTAGTGCTCGCTCATCTCTAAACATGAGACAACATGGAGGATGATCTTTCACAAAAGTGCTATAAGTGGCACAAAGGGGGCTATCTCGTCACCAAAATCACCCAAGCCTAATAGGGCAGAGATGTCGGAGGAGCCAGGGCCATCCTCTCAACCTCTTCTATGCAGAAACACGAGGACTCTTACATGGCTGTCCTTTGCCTAACTGAGCCCCACGTCATGGCGCTGCTGCGCTTTCCCCTGTACCCAACCGCCACTTAAAGAAACCTTACACCATTATGTTGCAGTCTCCAACAATATTAAACGGGAACATTTTACAACAGTCTGGGGGTGCTGCTGACAACCTGAGTGATCCTCAGCCCATTTACTTGACTTACCTGCTGCCCTTCATTCATTGATAAGTGGGGTCCCCAGAAATCAAACCCACACCAATTACAAAGTGATGGCATATCCTACTGATACATCATCAATTTTTGCTAAACTGCCGTCTCTCCTGACACGTCTGTTTAGTAAGTACTTCTGTTTCCCATGAAATAACAATTTTGGAGCATTTTTCTTAGAACTCTACATCGTGTCACACATCTGTTATTCCTCCTGGAATTGTATAATTAAATTGACTACTATGCTTACTATTCCACTTGTCAACGTGTAGTCCTGCTACATAGTAATATACCCTATTAACAGGCAGAATGATAATGCCCAGTTGTTCATTTATGCATGCAGTTGCAGAAGGAATAATAGAAGAATTTCACAATACAGAGTTTTATTTATGGGAAATACAAATAGTAACTAAAACAGACAAATCAGTAAAGCTGACGAGGGCTCTTTAGGAAGCAAACTAGTAAATATTAGGAAATTATAGCAGCAGTGTTTCTGGTGGTGCATGTACTTTACAGAGACACAGCTCTGCTACATGCACGTCACACACACAAAGCTCTCCTACATGAACGTCCCACACACACACAGCTCTTCTACATGCGCATCACACACACAACACTGCTACATGCACATCACACACAAAAAGCTCTGCTACATACACGTCATCCACAGCTCTGCTACATGCACGTCACACACACAGCACTGCTACATGCAAGTCACACACACACAGCTCTGCTAGATACACGTCACACACATACAGCACTGCTGTTATGGTATACTACCCTTGATACACCAGCCCGGGTGCCCTAGATCTCACCACAACCCCTGTCCCTACCTGCTTGCCTCCACTCCTGGCTAACCCCAGGCGGGCAACTGGGCGGCGATCCCTACTCTCACTAGGGACCCAAAAAGGGACACTGGCGTACCTGGATGGAGAGGGTAGAATACTGACAGAAAAGGCAGATGTAAATAACCAACATGAACAATACTAAGCAGAACTGAGGCAGATGGAAAAACCTGGCGGATAATAGCAAAGTATAGCAGAAAACATGACAGAGGCAGGAGACCAATAGGGGCAGACTAGCTGGCACATTGAGGGAAACCAATAACTGGCAGTGATTGCAATTCTCTATCTGACCTTTAAACAAAAGCCTCTGTCCAACTTCCAACAGAAAACAACAAAATGGAGCTCGGGCACGGCAGCTGCACTTACAGGTGCGCGCGCACACGGCGCCGCGCCGCCCACGCCGGCCAGGCACCCGCGCCCCCAGCAGCTGGAGAACAAGCCAGGGGGATGCGCCCTGACCACGGGACCCCGCACACTGCTACCCCAGGAGGACTAGCAACCACTGCATGGTAACAACCGCTACATGTACGTCACATAGACACAGCTCTGCTACATGTACGTCACACACACACAGCTCTGCTAAATGGATGTTAAACACACACACACAGCACTGCTGCATGAACGTCACCCACACACAGCTCTACGACATGCATGTCACAAACAAATAGTACTGCTACATGCTCATCACACACAAATTTATGCTACATATACATCACACACACACACAGAACTGTTGCATGCACGTCACACACACACACACACACACAGCACTGCTACATTCATGTCATACACACAGCACTGCTAAACGAACGTCATACAGCTCTGCTACATGCATGTCAAACACAGAAGGCTCTGCTACTTGCATGTCACATACAGCTCTGCTACATAAATGTCACACAAACTGTTCTCCTACATGCACATCACTCACACACAGCACTGCTACATGCATGTAACACCCACATTACTGCTATATGCACATCACACAGATAGCACTGCTACATGAACATCACACCTACAGCTCTGCTTCATGCATGTCAAACACACACAGCTCTGCTACATGTACGTCACACACACAGCTCTGCTACATGCGTATCACACAGCTCTGCTACATGCATATCACACACCTTTGTGGTACATGCACGTCACACACACAGCACTGCTACATGGATGTCACACACAGCTTTGCTACATGCACATCACACATAGCTCTGCTACATTCACATCACACACAGCTCTGCTACATGTACATCACACAAACTGCTTTCCTACATGTACATCACTTACACACAGCACTGCTACGTTCATGTATCACACACAGCACTGCTACATGCACGTCACACACATAGCACTGCTACATAAACATCACACAAACAGGCATGTCAAACACAAACAGCTCTGCTACATGCACGTCACACACACAGCGTTGCTACAAACACGTCACACACACAGCACTGCTACATGCATGTCACACACAGACAGCTCTGCTACATGCACGTCATACACAGCTCTGCTACATGAACGTCACACACAGCTTTGCTACATGCACATCACGAACAGCTCTACTACATGCACATCACACAAACAGCTCCGCTACATAAATGTCACACACAGCTCTGCTACATGCACGTCAAACACAAACAGCACTGCTACATGCACGTCACACAAACAGCTCTCCTACATGTATATCACATACACAGCTCTGCTACATGCACATCACACACAGACAGATCTGCTACATGCATGTCACACAAAAGCTCTGCTACATGCACATCACACACACACAGCTCTGCTACAAACATGTCACACACA
Source organism: Eleutherodactylus coqui (assembly GCF_035609145.1). Classification (NCBI taxonomy): domain Eukaryota; kingdom Metazoa; phylum Chordata; class Amphibia; order Anura; family Eleutherodactylidae; genus Eleutherodactylus; species Eleutherodactylus coqui. The sequence goes on along the minus strand of NC_089844.1, from coordinate 4,254,527 downwards.
CAGCTCTGCTACATGTATGTCACAAACACAGCTCTGCTACACACTTGTCACACACACAGCTCTGCTACATGCACATCACACACAGCTCTGCAACATGAACATCACACACAGCTTTGCTACATGCACATCACAAACAGCTCTACTATATGCACATCATACAAACAGCTCAGTTACATAAATGTCACACACAGCTCTGCTACATGCACGTCACACACACAGCACTGCTACATGCAAATCACACACACAGCTTTGCTACATGCACATCACACACAGCTCTGCTACATGGACGTCCAGCACACACAGCACTGTTACATGAACGCCACACAGACACAGCTCTACTACATGCATGTAACAAATACTACTGATACATGCACATCACACACAAATGTATACTACATACATATCACACACACACACACAGAACTGTTGCATGCATGTCACACTCACATAGCACTGCTACATTCATGTCACACACACAGCACTGCTAAACGAACATCATACATCTCTGCTACATGCACGTCAAACACAGAAGGCTCTGCTACATGAATGTCACACAAACAGCTCTCTTACATGTATGTCACACACACACAGCACTTCTCAATGCACATCACACACACAGCTTTGCTACATGCACGTAGAACACAGCTCTGCTACATGCATGTCACAAACAGACAGCTCTTCTACAAGCACGTCACACACATACACACCACTGCTACATGCACATCACACATAGAAAGCTCTGCTACATGCAAGTCACACACAGCTCTGCTACATGCAAGTCACACACACACAGCTCTGCTACATGCATGTCACACACAAAGCACTGCTACATGCACGTCACATACACAGCACTGCTACATGTACTTCACACACGGCTCTGCTACATGCACATGCCACAAACATCTCTCCTACATCCGTGTCACACACACACACCTCTGCTACCTGCATGTCACACACATACACAGCCCTGCTACATGCACGTCACACACAGCTCTGCTACATGTACGCCACACAGACACAGCACTGCTACATGTACGTCACACACACACACAGCACTGCTATATGCACATCACACACAAAGCTATGCTACATGAACATCACACACACAGCTTTACTACATGCACATTACATGCACAGCACCGCTACATGCATGTCACACACACACAGCTCTGCTACATGCACATCACACAAACAGCTCTCCTACATGCACATCACACACACACACATCACTGTTACATGCATGTCACACACACAGAGCTCTACTACATGTATGTCACACAGGCACAGAACTGCTACATGTACGTCACTGACACACAGCTCTGCTAAATGCAGGTTACACACAAACAGCACTGCTACGCAAAAGTCACATGCACAGCTCTGCTATATACACGTCACACACAACTCTGCTACATGCAAGTCACACAGACAGATCTCCTGCATGCACATCACACACAGCTTTTCTACATAAACGCGAAACACAGCTCTGCTACATGCACTTCACACACACAGCAGTGCTACATGGAAGTCACACACACAGCTCTGCTACATGAACGTCACACACAGTACTGCGATATGCACGTGACACACAGCTCTGGTACATGAATGTCACACACAGCTCTGCTACATGCACGTCACACAAACAACTCTCCTACATGCCTTTCACACACACACACACAGCACTGCTACATGCACATCACATACAGACAGCTCTGCTACTTGCATATCACACACACAGCTCTTCTTCATGCACATCACACACAGAGCACTGCTACAAGCACATCACACACACAGCACTGCTACATGCACATTACACACACAGCACTGCTACATGCACATCACACACAGCACTGCTACATGCACATCACACACAGACAGCTGCTACATACACATTAAAGACAGCTCTGCTATAGCAGGGCTATAGGTGTGTGCACCTCACACCTCTAGCCCTGCTACATGCAAGTCACCTACAGAGCTCTACTACATGCATGTCACACAAACAGCTTTCCTATATGCATTTCACACACACACACACACAGCACTGCTACATCTACGTCACACACACACAGCTCTCTACAAGCAAGTTACACACACAGCATTGCTTCACGAATGTCTAACACACAGCTCTGCTACATGCACGTCACACAAACAGCTCTCCTATATGTATGTCACACACACACACAAAGCACTGCTACATGCACATCAAACACACAGCTCTGCTACATGAAGTCACACAGACAGCTCTGCCACATGTATGTCAAAAACACACAAGACTTCTACATGCACGTCACACACAGCCCTGCTACATGCCTGTCACACACACAGCTCTACTACATGTATTTCACACACAGCATTGCTACATGCACGTCACACATAGCACACAGCACTGCTACATGCATATCACACACAGACAGCTCTGCTACATACACGTCAAACATAGCCGTGCTACAGGAACCTCACATTCACAGCTTTGCTACTTGCACATCACACACATAGCTCTTCTACATGCACATCACACACACACACAGCACTTCTACATGCACGCCACACACAGCATTGCTACATGCATGCAACACCCACATTACTGCTACTTGCACATCACACAGATAGCACTGCTACATGAACATCACACCCACAGCTCTGCTTCATGCATGTCAAACACACACAGCTCTGCTACATGCACGTCACACAAACAGCTCTCCTACATATATGTCACACACAAACAAAGCTCTGCTACAAGCACACTGCACACACAGATCTGCTACATGCATGTCACACCAAAGCTGTGCTACATGCACGTCACACACACAGCTCCACTACAAACACGTCACACACAGCACTGCTACATGCATGTCACAAACACAGCTCTGATACACGCATATCACACACGCAGCTCTGCTACATGAACATCACACACAGTACTGCGAAAAGCACGTGACACACAGCTCTGGTACAAGAATGTCACACACAGCTCTGCTACATGCACTTCACACAAAAAACTCTCCTATATGCATTTCACAGACACACACAGCACTGCTACATACACATCACATACAGACAGCTCTGCTACTTGCATATCACATACACAGCTTTTCTTCATGCACATCACACACAGAGCATTGTTACAAGCACATCACACGCACAGCACTGCAACATGCACATCACACACAGCGCTTCTACATGCACATCACACACAGACAGCTGCTACATACACATTAAGACAGCTCTGCTATAGCAGGACTATATGTGTGTGCACTTCACACCTATAGCTCTGCTACATGCAAGTCACCTACAGAGCTCTACCACATGCATGTCACACAAACAGCTTCCTACATGCATTTCTCACACACACACACAGCACTGCTACATCTATGTCACACACACAGCTCTGTACAAGCAAGTTACACAAACAGCTCTCCTATATGTATGTCACACACACACAAAGCACTGCTACATGCACATCACACACAGCTCTGCTACATGAAGTCACACAGACAGCTCTGCCACATGTATGTCAAAAACTCACAACACTTCTACATGCACGTCACACACAGCCCTGCTACATGTCTGTCACACAAACAGCTCTACTACATGTATTTCACACACAGCATTGCTACATGCACGTCACACATACCACACAGCACTGCTACATGCATATCACACATACACACACGTCAAACATAGCCATGCTACAGGAACCTCACACTCACAGCTTTGCTACTTGCACATCACACACATAGCTCTTCTACATGCACGTGACACACACACAGCACTGCTACAGGCACATCACACACAGACAGCTCTGCTACATACACACTGCACACACAGATCTGCTACATGCACTTCACACGAAAGCTGTGCTACATGCACGTCACACACACAGCTCTACTACAAACACATCATACACACAGCACTGCTACATGCATGTCACAAACACAGCTCTGCTACACGCATATCACACACACAGCTCTGCAACACGCATATCACACACCGCTGTGGTACATGCATGTCACACACACAGCACTGCTACATGGATGTCACGCACAGCTTGGTACATGCATGTCAAGCACAGCTCTGCTACATGCACATCCCACATAGCTCTGCTACATTCACATCACACACAGCTCTGCTACATTTACATCACACAAACTGCTCTCCTACGTGCACATCACTTACACACAGCGCTGCTACATGCATGTATCACACACAGCACTTCTGCATGCATGTCACACACAAAGAACTGCTACATAAACGTCACACAAACAGTTCTGCTACATGCATGTCAAACACACACTGCACTGCTACATGCACATAACAAAAACAGCTCTCCTAAAGGCATGTCAAACACAAACAGCTCTGCTACATGCACGTCACACACACAGCACTGCTACATGCACGTCACACACACAGCACTGCTACATGCACGTCACACACAGACAGCTCTGCTACATACATGTCATACAGAGCTCTGCTACATGTACATCACGAACAGCTCTACTACATGCACATCACACAAACAGCTCCGCAAAATAAATGTCACACACAGCTCTGCTACATGCACGTCAAACACACACAACACTGCTACATGCACGTCACACAAACAGCTCTCCTACATGTATGTCACACACACAGCTCTGCTACATGCACATCACACACAAGCTCCGCTACATGCACGTCACACACAGCACTGCTACATGCATGTCACAAACACAGCTCTACTACATGCTTGTCAAACACACGCAGCTCTGCTACATGCTTGTCACACAGCTCTGCTACATGCACATCACACACAGCAGTGCTACATGCACATCACACACAGCAGTGCTACATGCACGTCACACACACAGCACTGCTACATGGATGTCACACACCGCTTTGCTACATGCATGTCACGCAGAGCTCTGCTACATGCACATCACACATAGCTCTGCTACATTCACATCACACACAGCTCTGCTACATGTACATCACACAAACTGCTCTCCTACATGCACATCACTCTCACACAGCACTGCTACGTGCATGTATCACACATAGCACTGCTACATGCACGTCACACACACAGCACTGCTACATCAACGTCACACAAACAGTTTTGCTACATGCATGTCAAACACATACAGCACTGCTACATGCACAACACAAAAACAGCTCTCCTCAATGCATGTCAAACACACACAGCCCTGCTTCATGTACGTCACACACACAGCGCTGCTACAAACATGTCACACACACAGCTCTGCTACATGAATGTCACACACAGCTTTGCTACATGCACATCACGAACAGCTATACTACTTGCACATCACACAAACAGCTCTGTTACATAAATGTCACACACAGCTCTGCTACATGTATGTCACACACACAGCACTGCTACATGCAAGTCACACACACAGCTTTGCTACATGCACATGACACACAGCTCTGCTACATGGACGTCAAGCACCCACAGCACTGCTACATGAACATAATACAGAGACAGCTCTGCTACATGCATTTCATAGACAGCTTTGCTACATGAATGTCACACAAACTGCTCTCCTACATGCACATCACTCACACAAAGTACTGCTACATGCATATAATACACACATTACTGCTACTTACACATCACACCGATAGCACTGCTACATGAACGTCACACCCACAGCTCCGCTTCATGCATTTCAAACACACACAGCTCTGCTACATGCACGTCACACAAACAGCTCTCCTACATATATGTCACACACAAACAAAGCTCTGCTACATGCAAACCGCACACACAGCTCTGCTACATGCACGTTACACGCAGGTCTGCTACATGCACATCACAAAAACAGCTCACCTACATGTGTCACACACACACAGCTCTGTTTGCATGCATGTCACACACACAGCACTGCTACAAACATGTCAAACACACAGCACTGCTACATGCACATCACAAACACAGCTCTGCTACCTGCATGTTACACACACAGCTCTGCTACATGCATGTCACACACAGCTCTGCTATATGCACATCACACACAGCTCTGCTACATGCACATCACACACAGCTCTGCTACATGCACATCACACACAGCTCTCCTACATGCATGCCGCACACACCGCTCTGCTACATACACGTCACACATAGCTCTGCTACATGCACGTCGCACACATAGCTCTGCTATATGAACATCACACACAGCTCAGCTACATGAATGTCACACACACACAACACTGCTACATGCACGTAACACATACAGCTCTCCTACATGCACGTCACACACCCACACACATACACAGCACTGCTACATGCACATCACACACAAACAGTTCTGCTACATGCACGTCACACACACATAGCACTGCTCATGGACATCACACACACATTTCTGCTACATGCACTTCACACACACAGCACTGCTACATGCATGTAACACACACAGCTCTCCTACATGCACGTCACACACACACAGCACTGCTACATGCATGTCAAACACATACAGCACTGCTATATGCATGTCACACGCGCAGCACTGCTACATGCATGTCACACGCACAGCTCTCCTACATACATTGTTCATCCCATATAACAGGGATCAGAAGCAGCACAGCGTTGAAGATAAAGGAACTTTGATAGCATCACTGTCATACTCCTCCTCCGATCACATGATGGTGATGCTCATCCTGAGTGAATGACTTACATGCTCCACCCCTGATCACATGACGGTGACATCATCGAGCGCCTTGCATCTTTCTGCAGATTATAGGTGGACTACAAACCCTATACTGCCTCATTTGCTAGGGAATACTAAAGAAAACAGATGAAGAAAACAGCAGCCGTGTGCATACAGGTCCTGTGATGATGTCACCGTCATGTGTTCGGGGAGGAGCATGTAACCCCCTCACTGGGGATGAAAGAACTTTGATGATGTCACCGTCATATGATCAGGGGCGGAGCATGTAAATCACTCACTCACACATGAACAGACAGGTCATTGTTAGTAGTTTAACTAGTTTTCTTTCTGAAGGAAGAAAACCATGTCTCTAAAGCTAGCTATGAGTAGATATCCTGAAGTATGATGTTGACTTATAGGGTAGCTAACTATAGATGGCACCAAAAAGCCACTTTTCTCACTTCTAGAGTAGACCTAATTTGCTTCCTTTTTTCCCAGAGAACGTTGCCAGTAAGACTGCCTGTATTGAAATCTCTTCAAGGAGAGCCAGTATTTCCTGAGGTTTCTGGGTGAAGACTCTTTTTTGGAGCATGTAATATTATGTAGCACGATGTACATAGAGCGGACCGCTCTGTCTTTCAGACACTTCATTCACCGATTCTCTTGTCAGTCACATGACAATTTCACGATCACAAGATCATTAGTAGTCATTGGCACTGAGGCGCAGTGTCCTACGTCACAGTGATACATAAGTGATATACACAGCCCAAGCAGATACAGAAGGGTTGAGCTGTGAGAATAGTACTCACAGCTCAACAGGGGCTTAAGCTGTGTTAAAGGGGGACGGGTGTATAAAAAGCAATCAGACAAGTCCCCTTTATTGGGTGTCCTGTGGCTGGTTGGAAAAGCCATGGAATAGCATATCTGAACACCGGAGCCGTCAATTCCTAGCAAGTAGTGCTCACATTACATTGTATGCTAGCTGATACACCCGGCTTCGCCCGAGTTACTTTGGTGCAGGTGTTTCTTCATATGGAAAATGTTATATAGTGGTAGTTACTTCAGAGGAACAGAGGAATAAAATACATATGCATATAGAGGAGAGTTAGATTATACTCAGACTGCATAAACCGATGTTCCTCTGCAGAATGTACCGCAATTCCCACTCTACTCACTTGATACCCTTAAAGGTAACGCCGCTTTTATTCAAATTTACTCCCAGACTAGAGGTGGAAGCCCCATCTGAGCCTTAAAGGCTCCATCCCTGCAGTCCATGGCCGCTTCCTTATGTACTTTACAGCATTTCAGTAAACATACAGAGGGGATGTAGATTCTCCTCAGTATATACACATAGAGGGGAGGTAGATTCTCCTCAGTATATACACATAGAGGTCAGGTAGATTCTCCTCAGTATATACACATAGAGGTGAGGTAGATTCTCCTCAGTATATACACAGAGAGGTGAGGTAGATTCTCTTGACAATATATACAAAGATGTGAGGTGTACTCTCCTCAGTATATACACATAGAGGTGAGGTAGATTCTCCTCAGTATATACACATAGAGGTGAGGTAGATTCTCCTCGGTATATACACAGCGGTGAGGTAGGTTCTCCTCAGTATATACACATAGAGGTGAGATAGATTCTCCTTAGTATATACACATAGAGGTGAGGTAGATTCTCCTCAGTATATACACATAGAGGTGAGGTAGATTCTCCTCAGTATATACACATAGTGGTGAGGTAGATTCTCCTCAGTATATACACACATAGAGGTGAGGTAGATTCTCCTCAGTATATACACATGGATGTGAGGTATATTCTACTCAGTATATGCACAGAGAGGTGAGATATAATCTTCTTAATATACACACCTAGAGGTGAGGTAGATTCTCCTCAGTATATGCACACAGAGGTGAGGTAGATTCTCCTCAGTATATACACATAGAGGTGAGGTAGATTCTCCTCAGTATATACACATAGAGGTGAGGTAGATTCTCCTCAGTATATACACATAGAGGTGAGGTAGATTCTCCTCAGTATATACACATAGAGGTGAGGTAGATTCTCCTCAGTAAATACACATAGAGAGGTAGATTCTCCTCAATATATAAATGCAGAGAGGTGAGGTAGATTCTCCTCAGTATATACACACAGAGGTGAGGTAGATTCTTCTTGGTATATATACATATGGAGGTGAGGTAGGTACTCTTCAGTATATACACATAGAGGTCAGTTAGATTATCCTCAGTATATACACACAGTGGTGAGGTAGATTCTCCTCAGAATATACACATAGAGTTGAGGTAGATTCTGCTCAGTATATACACACAAAGAGGTGAGGTAGATTCTCCTCAGTATATACACATAGAGGTGAGATAGATTCTCCTCAGTATATACACATACAGGTGAGGTAGATTCTCCTCAGTATATACACAGAGGTGAGGTAGATTCTCCTCAGTATATACACACAGAGGTGAGGTAGATTCTCCTCAGTATATACACATAGAGGTGAGGTAGATTCTCCTCAGTATATACACATAGAGGTGAGGTAGATTCTCCTTAGTATATACACATGGAGGTGAGGTAGATTCTCCTCAGTATATACACATAGAGGTGAAGTAGATTCTCCTCAGTATATACACATAGAGGTGAGGTAGATTCTCCTCAGTATATACACATAGTGGTGAGGTAGATTATAATCAATATATACACATAGTGGTGAGGTAGATTCTCCTCAGTATATACACATGGAGGTGAGGTAGATTCTCCTCAGTATATACACATAGAAGTGAGGTAGATTCTCCTCAGTATATACACTTGGAGGTGAGGTATATTTTCCTCAGTATAAACACAAAGAGGTGAGGTAGATTCTCCTCAGTATATACACATATAGGTGAGGTAGATTCTCCTCAGTATATACACACAGAGGTGAGGTAGATTCTCCTCAGTATATACACACAGAGGTGAGGTAGATTCTCCTCAGTATATACACACAGCGGTGAGGTAGATTCTCCTCAGTAAATACACATAGAGGTGAGGTAGATTCTCTTGACAATATATACAAAGATGTGAGGTGTACTCTCCTCAGTATATACACATAGAGGTGAGGTAGATTCTCCTCAGTATATACACATAGAGGTGAGGTAGATTCTCTTGACAATATATACAAAGATGTGAGGTGTACTCTCCTCAGTATATACACATAGAGGTGAGGTAGATTCTCCTCAGTATATACACATAGAGGTGAGGTAGATTCTCCTCGGTATATACACAGCGGTGAGGTAGGTTCTCCTCAGTATATACACATAGAGGTGAGGTAGATTCTCCTCAGTATATACACATAGTGGTGAGGTAGATTCTCCTCAGTATATACACACATAGAGGTGAGGTAGATTCTCCTCAGTATATACACATAGAGGTGAGGTAGATTCCCCTCAGTATATACACACAGAGGTGAGGTAGATTCTCCTTAGTATATACACATAGAGGTGAGGTAGATTCTCCTCAGTATATACACACAGAGGTGAGGTAGATTCTCCTCAATATGTACACAGAGAGTGGAGGTAGATCCTCCTCAGTATATACACACAGAGGTGAGGTAGATTCTCCTCAGTATATACACATAGAGGGGAGGTAGATTCTCCTCAGTATATACACATAGAGGTGAGGTAGATTCTCCTCAGTATATACACATAGAGGTGAGGTAGATTCTCCTCAGTATATACACATAGTGGTGAGGTAGATTATAAATAATATATACACATAGTGGTGAGGTAGATTCTCCTCAGTATATACACATGGAGGTGAGGTAGATTCTCCTCAGTATATACACATAGAAGTGAGGTAGATTCTCCTCAGTATATACACTTGGAGGTGAGGTAGATTCTCTTGACAATATATACAAAGATGTGAGGTGTACTCTCCTCAGTATATACACATAGAGGTGAGGTAGATTCTCCTCAGTATATACACATAGAGGTGAGGTAGATTCTCCTCGGTATATACATAGCGGTGAGGTAGGTTCTCCTCAGTCTATACACATAGAGGTGAGATAGATTCTCGTTAGTATATACACATAGAGGTGAGGTAGATTCTCCTCAGTATATACACATAGAGGTGAGGTAGATTCTCCTCAGTATATACACATAGTGGTGAGGTAGATTCTCCTCAGTATATACACACATAGAGGTGAGGTAGATTCTCCTCAGTATATACACATAGAGGTGAGGTAGATTCCCCTCAGTATATACACACAGAGGTGAGGTAGATTCTCCTTAGTATATACACATAGAGGTGAGGTAGATTCTCCTCAGTATATACACACAGAGGTGAGGTAGATTCTCCTCAATATGTACACAGAGAGTGGAGGTAGATTCTCCTCAGTATATACACACAGAGTTGAGGTAGATTCTCCTCAGTATATACACATAGAGGTGAGGTAGATTCTCCTCAGTATATACACATAGAGGGGAGATAGATTCTCCTCAGTATATACACATAGAGGGGAGGTAGATTCTCCTCAGTATATACACATGGAGGTGAGGTAGATTCTTCTCAGTATATACACATAGAGGTGAGGTAGATTCTCCTCAGTATATACACATAGAGGTGGGGTAGATTCTCCTCAGTATATACACATGGAGGTGAGGTAGATTCTCCTCAGAATATACACATAGAGGTGGGGTAGATTCTCCTCAGTATATACACACAGAGGTGAGGTAGATTCTCCTCAGTATATACACACATAGAGGGGAGGTAGATTCTCCTCAGTATATACACATAGTGGTGAGGTAGATTCTCCTCAGTATATACACACATAGAGGTGAGGTAGATTCTCCTCAGTATATACACACAGAGGTGAGGTAGATTCTCCTCGGTATATACACAGAGGTGAGGTAGATTCTCTTCAGTATATACACATAGAGGTGAGGTAGATTCTCCTCAGTATATACACATGGATGTGAGGTATATTCTACTCAGTATATGCACAGAGAGTGGAGATAGATTCTCCTCAGTATATACACAGAGGGGAGGTAGATTCTTCACAGTATATACACATAGAGGGGAGGTAGATTCTCCTCAGTATATACACAGAGGGGAGGTAGATTCTCCACAGTATATACACATAGAGGTAGCTTGATCTCAGTATATACATGTAGAGGTGAGGTAAATTCTCTTCAGTATATACACAGAGGTGAGGTAGATTTTCCTCAATATATCCACATAGAGGGGAGGTAGATTCTCCTCAGTATATACACATACAGGTGTGGTGTATTCTCCTCAGTATATACACAAAGAGTTGAGGTAGAATCTTCTTGGTATGCATACACATAGAGGTGAGGTAGATTCTCCTCAGTATATACACATAGAGGTGAGGTAGATTCTCCTCGGTATATACACAGAGGTGAGGTAGATTCTCTTCAGTATATACACATAGAGGTGAGGTAGATTCTCCTCAGTATATACACATGGATGTGAGGTATATTCTACTCAGTATATGCACGGAGAGGTGAGATATAATCTTCTTAATATACACACCTAGAGGTGAGGTAGATTCTCCTCAGTATATACATATGGAGGTGAGGTAGATTCTCCTCAGTATATACACATAGAGGTGAGGTAGATTCTCCTCAGTAAATACACAGAGGTGAGGTAGATTCTCCTCAGTATATACACATAGAGGGGAGGTAGATTCTCCTCAGTATATACACATAGAGGTGAGGTAGATTCTCCTCAGTAAATACACAGAGGTGAGGTAGATTCTCCTCAGTATATACACATAGAGGGGAGGTAGATTCTCCTCAGTATATACACATAGAGGTGAGGTAGATTCTCCTCAGTATATACACATGGATGTGAGGTATATTCTACTCAGTATATGCACGGAGAGGTGAGATATAATCTTCTTAATATACACACCTAGAGGTGAGGTAGATTCTCCTCAGTATATACACATAGAGGGGAGGTAGATTCTCCTCAGTATATACATATGGAGGTGAGGTAGATTCTCCTCAGTATATACACATAGAGGTGAGGTAGATTCTCCTCAGTAAATACACAGAGGTGAGGTAGATTCTCCTCAGTATATACACATAGAAGGGAGGTAGATTCTCCTCAGTATATACACATAGAGGTGAGGTAGATTCTCCTCAGTATATACACATGAATGTGAGGTATATTCTACTCAGTATATGCACACAGAGGTGAGGTAGATTCTTCTTGGTATATATACATATGGAGGTGAGGTAGGTACTCTTCAGTATATACACATAGAGGTCAGTTAGATTATCCTCAGTATATACACACAGTGGTGAGGTAGAATTTCCTCAGTATATACACATAGAGTTGAGGTAGATTCTCCTCAGTATATACACACATAGAGGTGAGGTAGATTCTCCTCAGTATATACACATAGAGGTGAGGTAGATTCTCCTCAGTATATACACACATAGAGGTGAGGTAGATTCTCCTCAGTATATGCACACAGAGGTGAGGTAGATTCTCCTCAGTATATACACATAGAGGTGAGGTAGATTCTCCTCAGTATATACACATAGAGGTGAGGTAGATTCTCCTCAGTATATACACATAGAGGTGAGGTAGATTCTCCTCAGTATATACACATAGAGGTGAGGTAGATTCTCCTCAGTAAATACACATAGAGAGGTAGATTCTCCTCAATATATAAATGCAGAGAGGTGAGGTAGATTCTCCTCAGTATATACACACAGAGGGGAGGTAGATTCTTCTTGGTATATATACATATGGAGGTGAGGTAGGTACTCTTCAGTATATACACATAGAGGTCAGTTAGATTATCCTCAGTATATACACACAGTGGTGAGGTAGAATTTCCTCAGTATATACACATAGAGTTGAGGTAGATTCTCCTCAGTATATACACACATAGAGGTGAGGTAGATTCTCCTCAGTATATACACATAGAGGTGAGGTAGATTCTCCTCAGTATATACACAGAGGTGAGGTAGATTCTCCTCAGTATATACACACAGAGGTGAGGTAGATTCTCCTCAGTATATACACATAGAGGTGAGGTAGATTCTCCTCAGTATATACACATAGAGGTGAGGTAGATTCTCCTCAGTATATACACATGGAGGTGAGGTAGATTCTCCTCTGTATATACACATAGAGGTGAGGTAGATTCTCCTCAGTATATACACATAGAGGTGAGGTAGATTCTCCTCAGTATATACACATAGTGGTGAGGTAGATTATAATCAATAAATACACATAGTGGTGAGGTAGATTCTCCTCAGTATATACACATGGAGGTGAGGTAGATTCTCCTCAGTATATACACATAGAAGTGAGGTAGATTCTCCTCAGTATATACACTTGGAGGTGAGGTATATTTTCCTCAGTATAAACACAAAGAGGTGAGGTAGATTCTCCTCAGTATATACACATAGAGGTGAGGTAGATTCTCCTCAGTATATACACATAGAGGTGAGGTAGATTCTCCTCGGTATATACACAGAGGTGAGGTAGATTCTCTTCAGTATTTACACATAGAGGTGAGGTAGATTCTCTTCAGTATATACACATGGATGTGAGGTATATTCTACTCAGTATATGCACGGAGAGGTGAGATATAATCTTCTTAATATACACACCTTGAGGTGAGGTAGATTCTCCTCAGTATATACATATGGAGGTGAGGTAGATTCTCCTCAGTATATACACATAGAGGTGAGGTAGATTCTCCTCAGTATATACACAGAGGTGAGGTAGATTCTCCTCAGTATATACACATAGAGGTGAGGTAGATTCTCCTTAGTATATACACATGGATGTGAGGTATATTCTACTCAGTGTATGCACAGAGAGGTGAGATATAATCTTCTTAATATACACACCTAGAGGTGAGGTAGATTCTCCTCAGTATATACACATAGAGGTGAGGTAGATTCTCCTCAGTATATACACATAGAGGGGAGGTAGATTCTCCTCAGTATATACACATAGAGGTGAGGTAGATTCTCCTCAGTATATACACACAGAGGTGAGGTAGATTCTTCTTGGTATATATACATATGGAGGGGAGGTAGGTACTCTTCAGTATATACACATAGAGGTCAGTTAGATTATCCTCAGTATATACACACAGTGGTGAGGTAGATTCTCCTCAGTATATACACATAGAGTTGAGGTAGATTCTCCTCAGTATATACACACATAGAGGTGAGGTAGATTCTCCTCAGTATATACACATAGAGGTGAGATAGATTCTCCTCAGTATATACACATACAGGTGAGGTAGATTCTCCACAGTATATACACAGAGGTGAGGTAGATTCTCCTCAGTATATACACACAGAGGTGAGGTAGATTCTCCTCAGTATATACACATAGAGGTGAGATAGATTCTCCTCAGTATATACACATAGAGGTGAGGTAGATTCTCCTCAGTATATACACATGGAGGTGAGGTAGATTCTCCTCAGTATATACACATAGAGGTGAGGTAGATTCTCCTCAGTATATACACATAGCGATGAGGTAGATTCTCCTCAGTATATACACATAGAGGTGAGGTAGATTCCCCTCAGTATATACACATAGATGGGAGGTAGATTCTCCTCAGTATATACACATAGTGGTGAGGTAGATTATAATCAATATATACACATAGTGGTTAGGTAGATTCTGCTCAGTATATACACATGGAGGTGAGGTAGATTCTCCTCAGTATATACACATAGAAGTGAGGTAGATTCTCCTCAGTATATACACAGAGAGGTGAGATAGATTCCCCTTGGTATATACACATAGAGGTGAGATAGATTCTTCTCAGTATATACACAGAGAGGTGGGGTAGATTCTCCTCAGTATATACACATAGAGGTGAGGTAGATTCTCCTCAGTATATACAGATGGAGGTGAGGTAGATTCTCCCCAGTATACACTTGGAGGTGAGGCAAATTCTCTTCAGTATATACACATAGAGGTGAGGTAGATTCTCCTTAGTATATACACATAGAGGTGAGGTAGATTCTCCTTAGTATATACACATAGAGGTGAGGTAGATTCTCCTCAGTATATACACGTAGAGGTGAGGTAGATTCTCCTCAGTATATACACAGAGAGGTGAGATAGATTCTCCTCAGTATATAAACATAAAGGTAAGATAGATTCTCCTCAGTATATACACATAGAGGTGATGTAGATTCTCCTCAGTATATACACATAGAGGTTAGGTAGATTCTCCTCAGCATATACACATAGAGGTGAAGTAGATTCTCCTCAGTATACACACAGAGGTGAGGTAGATTCTCCGCAGTATATACACATAGAGATGAGATAGAGTCTCCTCAGTATATACACATAGAGGTGAGGTAGATTCTCCTCAGTATATACACATAGAGGTGAGGTAGATTCTCCTCAGTATATACACATGGAGGTGAGGTAGATTCTCCTCAGTATATACACAGAGAGGTGAGGTAGATTCTCCTCAGTATATACACATAGAGGTGATGTAGATTCTCCTCAGTATATACACATAGAGGTTAGGTAGATTCTCCTCAGTATATACACATAGAGGTGAAGTAGATTCTCCTCAGTATACACACAGAGGTGAGGTAGATTCTCCTCAGTATAAACACATGGAGGTGAGGTAGAATCTCCTCAGTATATACACATAGAAGGGAGGTAGATTCTCCTCAGTATATACACTTGGAGGTGAGGTAGATTCTCCTCAGTATATACACATAGGGGTGAGGTATATTTTCCTCAGTATAAACACAAAGAGGTGAGGTAGATTCTCCTCAGTATATACACATAGAGGGGAGGTAGATTCTCCGCAGTATATACACATAGAGGTGAGGTAGATTCTCCTCAGTATATACACAGAGAGGTGAGATAGATTCTTCTCAGTATATACAGATAGAGGTGGGGTAGATTCTCCTCAGTATATACACACAGAGGTGAGGTAGATTCTCCTCAGTATATACAGATAGAGGTGAGGTAGATTCTCCCCAGTATATACACATGGAGGTGAGGCAAATTCTCTTCAGTATATACACATAGAGGTGAGGTAGATTCTCCTCAGTATATGCACATAGACGTGAGGTAGATTCTCCTCAGTATATACACACATAGAGGTGAGGTAGATTCTCCTCAGTATATACACATAGAGGTGAGGTAGATTCCCCTCAGTATATACACACAGAGGTGAGGTAGATTCTCCTTAGTATATACACATAGAGGTGAGGTAGATTCTCCTCAGTATATACACACAGAGGTGAGGTAGATTCTCCTCAGTATATACACAAAGAGTGGAGGTAGATTCTCCTCAGTATATACACAGAGGTGAGGTAGATTCTCCTCAGTTTATGCACAGAGAGTGGAGGTAGATTCTCCTCAGTATATACACATAGAGGTGAGGTAGATTCTCCTCAGTATATACACATAGAGGTGAGGTAGATTCTCCTCAGTATATACACATAGAGGTGAGGTAGATTCTCCTCAGTATATACACATGGAGGTGAGGTACATTCTCCTCAGTATATACACACAGAGGTGAGGTAGATTCTCCTCAGTATATACACACAGCGGTGAGGTAGATTCTCCTCAGTATATACACAGAGAGTGGAGGTAGATTCTCCTCAGTATATACACAGAGAGGGGAGGTAGGTTCTTCGCAGTATATACACAGAGGGGAGGTAGATTCTCCACAGTATATACACATAGAGGGGAGGTAGATTCTCCTCTGTATATACACAGAGGGGAGATAGATTCTCCACAGTATATACACATAGAGGGGAGGTAGATTCTCTTCAGTATATACACATAGAGGTGAGGTAGATTTTCCTCAATATATCCACATAGAGGTGCGGTGTATTCTCCTCAGTATATACACAAAGAGTTGAGGTAGATTCTTCTTGGTATGCATACACATAGAGGTGAGGTAGATTCTCCTCAGTATATACACATAGAGGTGAGGTAGATTCTCCTCGGTATATACACAGAGGTGAGGTAGATTCTCTTCAGTATTTACACATAGAGGTGAGGTAGATTCTCTTCAGTATATACACATGGATGTGAGGTATATTCTACTCAGTATATGCACGGAGAGGTGAGATATAATCTTCTTAATATACACACCTTGAGGTGAGGTAGATTCTCCTCAGTATATACATATGGAGGTGAGGTAGATTCTCCTCAGTATATACACATAGAGGTGAGGTAGATTCTCCTCAGTATATACACAGAGGTGAGGTAGATTCTCCTCAGTATATACACATAGAGGTGAGGTAGATTCTCCTTAGTATATACACATGGATGTGAGGTATATTCTACTCAGTATATGCACAGAGAGGTGAGATATAATCTTCTTAATATACACACCTAGAGGTGAGGTAGATTCTCCTCAGTATATACACATAGAGGTGAGGTAGATTCTCCTCAGTATATACACATAGAGGGGAGGTAGATTCTCCTCAGTATATACACATAGAGGTGAGGTAGATTCTCCTCAGTATATACACACAGAGGTGAGGTAGATTCTTCTTGGTATATATACATATGGAGGTGAGGTAGGTACTCTTCAGTATATACACATAGAGGTCAGTTAGATTATCCTCAGTATATACACACAGTGGTGAGGTAGATTCTCCTCAGTATATACACATAGAGTTGAGGTAGATTCTCCTCAGTATATACACACATAGAGGTGAGGTAGATTCTCCTCAGTATATACACATAGAGGTGAGATAGATTCTCCTCAGTATATACACATACAGGTGAGGTAGATTCTCCACAGTATATACACAGAGGTGAGGTAGATTCTCCTCAGTATATACACACAGAGGTGAGGTAGATTCTCCTCAGTATATACACATAGAGGTGAGATAGATTCTCCTCAGTATATACACATAGAGGTGAGGTAGATTCTCCTCAGTATATACACATGGAGGTGAGGTAGATTCTCCTCAGTATATACACATAGAGGTGAGGTAGATTCTCCTCAGTATATACACATAGCGATGAGGTAGATTCTCCTCAGTATATACACATAGAGGTGAGGTAGATTCCCCTCAGTATATACACATAGATGGGAGGTAGATTCTCCTCAGTATATACACATAGTGGTGAGGTAGATTATAATCAATATATACACATAGTGGTTAGGTAGATTCTGCTCAGTATATACACATGGAGGTGAGGTAGATTCTCCTCAGTATATACACATAGAAGTGAGGTAGATTCTCCTCAGTATATACACAGAGAGGTGAGATAGATTCCCCTTGGTATATACACATAGAGGTGAGATAGATTCTTCTCAGTATATACACAGAGAGGTGGGGTAGATTCTCCTCAGTATATACACATAGAGGTGAGGTAGATTCTCCTCAGTATATACAGATGGAGGTGAGGTAGATTCTCCCCAGTATACACATGGAGGTGAGGCAAATTCTCTTCAGTATATACACATAGAGGTGAGGTAGATTCTCCTTAGTATATACACATAGAGGTGAGGTAGATTCTCCTTAGTATATACACATAGAGGTGAGGTAGATTCTCCTCAGTATATACACGTAGAGGTGAGGTAGATTCTCCTCAGTATATACACAGAGAGGTGAGATAGATTCTCCTCAGTATATAAACATAAAGGTAAGATAGATTCTCCTCAGTATATACACATAGAGGTGATGTAGATTCTCCTCAGTATATACACATAGAGGTTAGGTAGATTCTCCTCAGCATATACACATAGAGGTGAAGTAGATTCTCCTCAGTATACACACAGAGGTGAGGTAGATTCTCCGCAGTATATACACATAGAGATGAGATAGAGTCTCCTCAGTATATACACATAGAGGTGAGGTAGATTCTCCTCAGTATATACACATAGAGGTGAGGTAGATTCTCCTCAGTATATACACATGGAGGTGAGGTAGATTCTCCTCAGTATATACACAGAGAGGTGAGGTAGATTCTCCTCAGTATATACACATAGAGGTGATGTAGATTCTCCTCAGTATATACACATAGAGGTTAGGTAGATTCTCCTCAGTATATACACATAGAGGTGAAGTAGATTCTCCTCAGTATACACACAGAGGTGAGGTAGATTCTCCTCAGTATAAACACATGGAGGTGAGGTAGAATCTCCTCAGTATATACACATAGAAGGGAGGTAGATTCTCCTCAGTATATACACTTGGAGGTGAGGTAGATTCTCCTCAGTATATACACATAGGGGTGAGGTATATTTTCCTCAGTATAAACACAAAGAGGTGAGGTAGATTCTCCTCAGTATATACACATAGAGGGGAGGTAGATTCTCCGCAGTATATACACATAGAGGTGAGGTAGATTCTCCTCAGTATATACACAGAGAGGTGAGATAGATTCTTCTCAGTATATACAGATAGAGGTGGGGTAGATTCTCCTCAGTATATACACACAGAGGTGAGGTAGATTCTCCTCAGTATATACAGATAGAGGTGAGGTAGATTCTCCCCAGTATATACACATGGAGGTGAGGCAAATTCTCTTCAGTATATACACATAGAGGTGAGGTAGATTCTCCTCAGTATATGCACATAGACGTGAGGTAGATTCTCCTCAGTATATACACACATAGAGGTGAGGTAGATTCTCCTCAGTATATACACATAGAGGTGAGGTAGATTCCCCTCAGTATATACACACAGAGGTGAGGTAGATTCTCCTTAGTATATACACATAGAGGTGAGGTAGATTCTCCTCAGTATATACACACAGAGGTGAGGTAGATTCTCCTCAGTATATACACAAAGAGTGGAGGTAGATTCTCCTCAGTATATACACAGAGGTGAGGTAGATTCTCCTCAGTTTATGCACAGAGAGTGGAGGTAGATTCTCCTCAGTATATACACATAGAGGTGAGGTAGATTCTCCTCAGTATATACACATAGAGGTGAGGTAGATTCTCCTCAGTATATACACATAGAGGTGAGGTAGATTCTCCTCAGTATATACACATGGAGGTGAGGTACATTCTCCTCAGTATATACACACAGAGGTGAGGTAGATTCTCCTCAGTATATACACACAGCGGTGAGGTAGATTCTCCTCAGTATATACACAGAGAGTGGAGGTAGATTCTCCTCAGTATATACACAGAGAGGGGAGGTAGGTTCTTCGCAGTATATACACAGAGGGGAGGTAGATTCTCCACAGTATATACACATAGAGGGGAGGTAGATTCTCCTCTGTATATACACAGAGGGGAGATAGATTCTCCACAGTATATACACATAGAGGGGAGGTAGATTCTCTTCAGTATATACACATAGAGGTGAGGTAGATTTTCCTCAATATATCCACATAGAGGTGCGGTGTATTCTCCTCAGTATATACACAAAGAGTTGAGGTAGATTCTTCTTGGTATGCATACACATAGAGGTGAGGTAGATTCTCCTCAGTATATACACATAGAGGTGAGGTAGATTCTCCTCGGTATATACACAGAGGTGAGGTAGATTCTCTTCAGTATTTACACATAGAGGTGAGGTAGATTCTCTTCAGTATATACACATGGATGTGAGGTATATTCTACTCAGTATATGCACGGAGAGGTGAGATATAATCTTCTTAATATACACACCTTGAGGTGAGGTAGATTCTCCTCAGTATATACATATGGAGGTGAGGTAGATTCTCCTCAGTATATACACATAGAGGTGAGGTAGATTCTCCTCAGTATATACACAGAGGTGAGGTAGATTCTCCTCAGTATATACACATAGAGGTGAGGTAGATTCTCCTTAGTATATACACATGGATGTGAGGTATATTCTACTCAGTATATGCACAGAGAGGTGAGATATAATCTTCTTAATATACACACCTAGAGGTGAGGTAGATTCTCCTCAGTATATACACATAGAGGTGAGGTAGATTCTCCTCAGTATATACACATAGAGGGGAGGTAGATTCTCCTCAGTATATACACATAGAGGTGAGGTAGATTCTCCTCAGTATATACACACAGAGGTGAGGTAGATTCTTCTTGGTATATATACATATGGAGGTGAGGTAGGTACTCTTCAGTATATACACATAGAGGTCAGTTAGATTATCCTCAGTATATACACACAGTGGTGAGGTAGATTCTCCTCAGTATATACACATAGAGTTGAGGTAGATTCTCCTCAGTATATACACACATAGAGGTGAGGTAGATTCTCCTCAGTATATACACATAGAGGTGAGATAGATTCTCCTCAGTATATACACATACAGGTGAGGTAGATTCTCCACAGTATATACACAGAGGTGAGGTAGATTCTCCTCAGTATATACACACAGAGGTGAGGTAGATTCTCCTCAGTATATACACATAGAGGTGAGATAGATTCTCCTCAGTATATACACATAGAGGTGAGGTAGATTCTCCTCAGTATATACACATGGAGGTGAGGTAGATTCTCCTCAGTATATACACATAGAGGTGAGGTAGATTCTCCTCAGTATATACACATAGCGATGAGGTAGATTCTCCTCAGTATATACACATAGAGGTGAGGTAGATTCCCCTCAGTATATACACATAGATGGGAGGTAGATTCTCCTCAGTATATACACATAGTGGTGAGGTAGATTATAATCAATATATACACATAGTGGTTAGGTAGATTCTGCTCAGTATATACACATGGAGGTGAGGTAGATTCTCCTCAGTATATACACATAGAAGTGAGGTAGATTCTCCTCAGTATATACACAGAGAGGTGAGATAGATTCCCCTTGGTATATACACATAGAGGTGAGATAGATTCTTCTCAGTATATACACAGAGAGGTGGGGTAGATTCTCCTCAGTATATACACATAGAGGTGAGGTAGATTCTCCTCAGTATATACAGATGGAGGTGAGGTAGATTCTCCCCAGTATACACATGGAGGTGAGGCAAATTCTCTTCAGTATATACACATAGAGGTGAGGTAGATTCTCCTTAGTATATACACATAGAGGTGAGGTAGATTCTCCTTAGTATATACACATAGAGGTGAGGTAGATTCTCCTCAGTATATACACGTAGAGGTGAGGTAGATTCTCCTCAGTATATACACAGAGAGGTGAGATAGATTCTCCTCAGTATATAAACATAAAGGTAAGATAGATTCTCCTCAGTATATACACATAGAGGTGATGTAGATTCTCCTCAGTATATACACATAGAGGTTAGGTAGATTCTCCTCAGCATATACACATAGAGGTGAAGTAGATTCTCCTCAGTATACACACAGAGGTGAGGTAGATTCTCCGCAGTATATACACATAGAGATGAGATAGAGTCTCCTCAGTATATACACATAGAGGTGAGGTAGATTCTCCTCAGTATATACACATAGAGGTGAGGTAGATTCTCCTCAGTATATACACATGGAGGTGAGGTAGATTCTCCTCAGTATATACACAGAGAGGTGAGGTAGATTCTCCTCAGTATATACACATAGAGGTGATGTAGATTCTCCTCAGTATATACACATAGAGGTTAGGTAGATTCTCCTCAGTATATACACATAGAGGTGAAGTAGATTCTCCTCAGTATACACACAGAGGTGAGGTAGATTCTCCTCAGTATATACACATGGAGGTGAGGTAGAATCTCCTCAGTATATACACATAGAAGGGAGGTAGATTCTCCTCAGTATATACACTTGGAGGTGAGGTAGATTCTCCTCAGTATATACACATAGGGGTGAGGTATATTTTCCTCAGTATAAACACAAAGAGGTGAGGTAGATTCTCCTCAGTATATACACATAGAGGGGAGGTAGATTCTCCGCAGTATATACACATAGAGGTGAGGTAGATTCTCCTCAGTATATACACAGAGAGGTGAGATAGATTCTTCTCAGTATATACAGATAGAGGTGGGGTAGATTCTCCTCAGTATATACACACAGAGGTGAGGTAGATTCTCCTCAGTATATACAGATAGAGGTGAGGTAGATTCTCCCCAGTATATACACATGGAGGTGAGGCAAATTCTCTTCAGTATATACACATAGAGGTGAGGTAGATTCTCCTCAGTATATGCACATAGACGTGAGGTAGATTCTCCTCAGTATATACACACATAGAGGTGAGGTAGATTCTCCTCAGTATATACACATAGAGGTGAGGTAGATTCCCCTCAGTATATACACACAGAGGTGAGGTAGATTCTCCTTAGTATATACACATAGAGGTGAGGTAGATTCTCCTCAGTATATACACACAGAGGTGAGGTAGATTCTCCTCAGTATATACACAGAGAGTGGAGGTAGATTCTCCTCAGTATATACACAGAGGTGAGGTAGATTCTCCTCAGTTTATGCACAGAGAGTGGAGGTAGATTCTCCTCAGTATATACACATAGAGGTGAGGTAGATTCTCCTCAGTATATACACATAGAGGTGAGGTAGATTCTCCTCAGTATATACACATAGAGGTGAGGTAGATTCTCCTCAGTATATACACATGGAGGTGAGGTACATTCTCCTCAGTATATACACACAGAGGTGAGGTAGATTCTCCTCAGTATATACACACAGCGGTGAGGTAGATTCTCCTCAGTATATACACAGAGAGTGGAGGTAGATTCTCCTCAGTATATACACAGAGAGGGGAGGTAGGTTCTTCGCAGTATATACACAGAGGGGAGGTAGATTCTCCACAGTATATACACATAGAGGGGAGGTAGATTCTCCTCTGTATATACACAGAGGGGAGATAGATTCTCCACAGTATATACACATAGAGGGGAGGTAGATTCTCTTCAGTATATACACATAGAGGTGAGGTAGATTTTCCTCAATATATCCACATAGAGGTGCGGTGTATTCTCCTCAGTATATACACAAAGAGTTGAGGTAGATTCTTCTTGGTATGCATACACATAGAGGTGAGGTAGATTCTCCTCAGTATATACACATAGAGGTGAGGTAGATTCTCCTCGGTATATACACAGAGGTGAGGTAGATTCTCTTCAGTATTTACACATAGAGGTGAGGTAGATTCTCTTCAGTATATACACATGGATGTGAGGTATATTCTACTCAGTATATGCACGGAGAGGTGAGATATAATCTTCTTAATATACACACCTTGAGGTGAGGTAGATTCTCCTCAGTATATACATATGGAGGTGAGGTAGATTCTCCTCAGTATATACACATAGAGGTGAGGTAGATTCTCCTCAGTATATACACAGAGGTGAGGTAGATTCTCCTCAGTATATACACATAGAGGTGAGGTAGATTCTCCTTAGTATATACACATGGATGTGAGGTATATTCTACTCAGTATATGCACAGAGAGGTGAGATATAATCTTCTTAATATACACACCTAGAGGTGAGGTAGATTCTCCTCAGTATATACACATAGAGGTGAGGTAGATTCTCCTCAGTATATACACATAGAGGGGAGGTAGATTCTCCTCAGTATATACACATAGAGGTGAGGTAGATTCTCCTCAGTATATACACACAGAGGTGAGGTAGATTCTTCTTGGTATATATACATATGGAGGTGAGGTAGGTACTCTTCAGTATATACACATAGAGGTCAGTTAGATTATCCTCAGTATATACACACAGTGGTGAGGTAGATTCTCCTCAGTATATACACATAGAGTTGAGGTAGATTCTCCTCAGTATATACACACATAGAGGTGAGGTAGATTCTCCTCAGTATATACACATAGAGGTGAGATAGATTCTCCTCAGTATATACACATACAGGTGAGGTAGATTCTCCACAGTATATACACAGAGGTGAGGTAGATTCTCCTCAGTATATACACACAGAGGTGAGGTAGATTCTCCTCAGTATATACACATAGAGGTGAGATAGATTCTCCTCAGTATATACACATAGAGGTGAGGTAGATTCTCCTCAGTATATACACATGGAGGTGAGGTAGATTCTCCTCAGTATATACACATAGAGGTGAGGTAGATTCTCCTCAGTATATACACATAGCGATGAGGTAGATTCTCCTCAGTATATACACATAGAGGTGAGGTAGATTCCCCTCAGTATATACACATAGATGGGAGGTAGATTCTCCTCAGTATATACACATAGTGGTGAGGTAGATTATAATCAATATATACACATAGTGGTTAGGTAGATTCTGCTCAGTATATACACATGGAGGTGAGGTAGATTCTCCTCAGTATATACACATAGAAGTGAGGTAGATTCTCCTCAGTATATACACAGAGAGGTGAGATAGATTCCCCTTGGTATATACACATAGAGGTGAGATAGATTCTTCTCAGTATATACACAGAGAGGTGGGGTAGATTCTCCTCAGTATATACACATAGAGGTGAGGTAGATTCTCCTCAGTATATACAGATGGAGGTGAGGTAGATTCTCCCCAGTATACACATGGAGGTGAGGCAAATTCTCTTCAGTATATACACATAGAGGTGAGGTAGATTCTCCTTAGTATATACACATAGAGGTGAGGTAGATTCTCCTTAGTATATACACATAGAGGTGAGGTAGATTCTCCTCAGTATATACACGTAGAGGTGAGGTAGATTCTCCTCAGTATATACACAGAGAGGTGAGATAGATTCTCCTCAGTATATAAACATAAAGGTAAGATAGATTCTCCTCAGTATATACACATAGAGGTGATGTAGATTCTCCTCAGTATATACACATAGAGGTTAGGTAGATTCTCCTCAGCATATACACATAGAGGTGAAGTAGATTCTCCTCAGTATATACACAGAGGTGAGGTAGATTCTCCGCAGTATATACACATAGAGATGAGATAGAGTCTCCTCAGTATATACACATAGAGGTGAGGTAGATTCTCCTCAGTATATACACATAGAGGTGAGGTAGATTCTCCTCAGTATATACACATGGAGGTGAGGTAGATTCTCCTCAGTATATACACAGAGAGGTGAGGTAGATTCTCCTCAGTATATACACATAGAGGTGATGTAGATTCTCCTCAGTATATACACATAGAGGTTAGGTAGATTCTCCTCAGTATATACACATAGAGGTGAAGTAGATTCTCCTCAGTATACAAACAGAGGTGAGGTAGATTCTCCTCAGTATATACACATGGAGGTGAGGTAGAATCTCCTCAGTATATACACATAGAAGGGAGGTAGATTCTCCTCAGTATATACACTTGGAGGTGAGGTAGATTCTCCTCAGTATATACACATAGGGGTGAGGTATATTTTCCTCAGTATAAACACAAAGAGGTGAGGTAGATTCTCCTCAGTATATACACATAGAGGGGAGGTAGATTCTCCGCAGTATATACACATAGAGGTGAGGTAGATTCTCCTCAGTATATACACAGAGAGGTGAGATAGATTCTTCTCAGTATATACAGATAGAGGTGGGGTAGATTCTCCTCAGTATATACACACAGAGGTGAGGTAGATTCTCCTCAGTATATACAGATAGAGGTGAGGTAGATTCTCCCCAGTATATACACATGGAGGTGAGGCAAATTCTCTTCAGTATATACACATAGAGGTGAGGTAGATTCTCCTCAGTATATGCACATAGACGTGAGGTAGATTCTCCTCAGTATATGCACATAGACGTGAGGTAGATTCTCCTCAGTATATACACACATAGAGGTGAGGTAGATTCTCCTCAGTATATACACATAGAGGTGAGGTAGATTCCCCTCAGTATATACACACAGAGGTGAGGTAGATTCTCCTTAGTATATACACATAGAGGTGAGGTAGATTCTCCTCAGTATATACACACAGAGGTGAGGTAGATTCTCCTCAGTATATACACAGAGAGTGGAGGTAGATTCTCCTCAGTATATACACAGAGGTGAGGTAGATTCTCCTCAGTTTATGCACAGAGAGTGGAGGTAGATTCTCCTCAGTATATACACATAGAGGTGAGGTAGATTCTCCTCAGTATATACACATAGAGGTGAGGTAGATTCTCCTCAGTATATACACATAGAGGTGAGGTAGATTCTCCTCAGTATATACACATGGAGGTGAGGTACATTCTCCTCAGTATATACACACAGAGGTGAGGTAGATTCTCCTCAGTATATACACACAGCGGTGAGGTAGATTCTCCTCAGTATATACACAGAGAGTGGAGGTAGATTCTCCTCAGTATATACACAGAGAGGGGAGGTTGGTTCTTCGCAGTATATACACAGAGGGGAGGTAGATTCTCCACAGTATATACACATAGAGGGGAGGTAGATTCTCCTCTGTATATACACAGAGGGGAGATAGATTCTCCACAGTATATACACATAGAGGGGAGGTAGATTCTCTTCAGTATATACACATAGAGGTGAGGTAGATTTTCCTCAATATATCCACATAGAGGTGCGGTGTATTCTCCTCAGTATATACACAAAGAGTTGAGGTAGATTCTTCTTGGTATGCATACACATAGAGGTGAGGTAGATTCTCCTCAGTATATACACATAGAGGTGAGGTAGATTCTCCTCGGTATATACACAGAGGTGAGGTAGATTCTCTTCAGTATTTACACATAGAGGTGAGGTAGATTCTCTTCAGTATATACACATGGATGTGAGGTATATTCTACTCAGTATATGCACAAAGAGGTGAGATATAATCTTCTTAATATACACACCTTGAGGTGAGGTAGATTCTCCTCAGTATATACATATGGAGGTGAGGTAGATTCTCCTCAGTATATACACATAGAGGTGAGGTAGATTCTCCTCAGTATATACACAGAGGTGAGGTAGATTCTCCTCAGTATATACACATAGAGGTGAGGTAGATTCTCCTTAGTATATACACATGGATGTGAGGTATATTCTACTCAGTATATGCACAGAGAGGTGAGATATAATCTTCTTAATATACACACCTAGAGGTGAGGTAGATTCTCCTCAGTATATACACATAGAGGTGAGGTAGATTCTCCTCAGTATATACACATAGAGGGGAGGTAGATTCTCCTCAGTATATACACATAGAGGTGAGGTAGATTCTCCTCAGTATATACACACAGAGGTGAGGTAGATTCTTCTTGGTATATATACATATGGAGGTGAGGTAGGTACTCTTCAGTATATACACATAGAGGTCAGTTAGATTATCCTCAGTATATACACACAGTGGTGAGGTAGATTCTCCTCAGTATATACACATAGAGTTGAGGTAGATTCTCCTCAGTATATACACACATAGAGGTGAGGTAGATTCTCCTCAGTATATACACATAGAGGTGAGATAGATTCTCCTCAGTATATACACATACAGGTGAGGTAGATTCTCCTCAGTATATACACAGAGGTGAGGTAGATTCTCCTCAGTATATACACACAGAGGTGAGGTAGATTCTCCTCAGTATATACACATAGAGGTGAGATAGATTCTCCTCAGTATATACACATAGAGGTGAGGTAGATTCTCCTCAGTATATACACATGGAGGTGAGGTAGATTCTCCTCAGTATATACACATAGAGGTGAGGTAGATTCTCCTCAGTATATACACATAGCGATGAGGTAGATTCTCCTCAGTATATACACATAGAGGTGAGGTAGATTCCCCTCAGTATATACACATAGATGGGAGGTAGATTCTCCTCAGTATATACACATAGTGGTGAGGTAGATTATAATCAATATATACACATAGTGGTTAGGTAGATTCTGCTCAGTATATACACATAGAAGTGAGGTAGATTCTCCTCAGTATATACACAGAGAGGTGAGGTAGATTCTCCTTAGTATATACACATAGAGGTGAGGTAGATTCTCCTTAGTATATACACATAGAGGTGAGGTAGATTCTCCTCAGTATATACACGTAGAGGTGAGGTAGATTCTCCTCAGTATATACACAGAGAGGTGAGATAGATTCTCCTCAGTATATAAACATAAAGGTAAGATAGATTCTCCTCAGTATATACACATAGAGGTGATGTAGATTCTCCTCAGTATATACACATAGAGGTTAGGTAGATTCTCCTCAGTATATACACATAGAGGTGAAGTAGATTCTCCTCAGTATACACACAGAGGTGAGGTAGATTCTCCGCAGTATATACACATAGAGATGAGATAGAGTCTCCTCAGTATATACATATAGAGGTGAGGTAGATTCTCCTCAGTATATACACATAGAGGTGAGGTAGATTCTCCTCAGTATATACACATAGAGGTGAGGTAGATTCTCCTCAGTATATACACATGGAGGTGAGGTAGATTCTCCTCAGTATATACACAGAGAGGTGAGGTAGATTCTCCTCAGTATATACACATAGAGGTGAGGTAGATTCTCCTCAGTATATACACATAGAGGGGAGGTAGATTCTCCTCAGTATATACACATAGAGGTGAGGTAGATTCTCCTCAGTATATACACACAGAGGTGAGGTAGATTCTCCTCAGTATATACACATAGAGGTGAGGTAGATTCTCCTCAGTATATACACACAGAGGTGAGGTAGATTCTCCTCAGTACATACACATAGAGGTGAGGTAGATTCTCCTCAGTATATACACACAGAGGTGAGGTAGATTCTCCTCAGTATATACACACAGAGGTGAGGTAGATTCTCCTCAGTATATACACATAGAGGTTAGGTATATTCATCCCGTTAAAAACACATAGAGGTGAGTGTAGCAGAGTGAGAGGTGAAGTGAGGGACGGAAGATATATATCACTAAGGTTACTAGCATCCGTGATGTAGATCCTTTCTGTTCCTCACTCCACTCCTGAGTTCCAGCTGAGCAGAACAGGTGCTGGTTATAAAATGGATGCAGCTGACAGTTTGGGGAGGAGAGGTCCTGTGTGAGCAGCAGAGGCTCACAGAGAGTGCTGAGCTGGAGACACTGCAGGGAAGGTTTGCTACACTTTGCCGTATTGAAATTTAAAAAAGGACTTTTGTGTTTGCCATTGCTGGACTGCTAATTTAAAGAGGACTTTCCTTGACTTTTACGTTATCTGGAGAATGCCAGTGTTTTTTTGTTATGTTATAGAAGCGTGACTAAAAGACAAGACGTTCAGCATATGGTCATGGCCTGTTTTATTTTCTCTCCTGCACTGCTACAATTGGTGGAGGATGCGGGCATTAAAAGACCCATGGTTGCATGTCCTGGGTGAAAGCCTTAATAAGAATGCAAGCTGCCACGACAACGATGGAGGAATTGGTGAAGCAGCTGGTGCAAATGACTGTGCAGCAACAGCAGGCGATTGCTCAGCAGCAACAAGAGCAACAGGAGACAAACCAACTCCTGGTAAAGCAATCGGCCATGCTGACTAAGGCCATTCAGACCAAAGAGACTGTAGCGCTCCCCAGGCAGCATGCCGGGAGTGACGTTTTGAAGTCAGTAAGAGGGGCTTTGCAAAAAATGACCTCGCAAGAGGATGTG
The DNA here is from genome assembly GCF_035609145.1 of Eleutherodactylus coqui. Classification (NCBI taxonomy): domain Eukaryota; kingdom Metazoa; phylum Chordata; class Amphibia; order Anura; family Eleutherodactylidae; genus Eleutherodactylus; species Eleutherodactylus coqui. The sequence goes on along the minus strand of NC_089844.1, from coordinate 4,223,486 downwards.
GAAGCTTTCCTCGCCATTTTTGAATAGGTGGCGAAAAGGGGGAAGTTGCCTCCAGAGCAGTGGATGGAGGTGGTGCCCCGTATTTAACTGGGGAACCCAAGAAAGCTTACTACGATTTTACTACGATGATGCCCGGGAGTACAGAATAAAAGCCGAAATCCTGGCTCGCTTAGGAGTAAGCATGGCAGTCCGAGCACAGCGAATCCACAGCTGGAAGTACTCCCAGCTCAAGCTGCCAAGGTCCCAAATGTTTGACCTTCTACATCTGGCTCAGAAATGGCTGTAGCCAGAGACGTCCTAACCCGCACAGATAGTGGAAAAAGTCGTGATGGACCAGTTCGTGCAGTCCCTGCCTAGGCCCATGCAGAGGTGGGTGGCCCAAGGAGACCCGTGGAATTCCAATGAGTTGGTGGGCCTTGTGGAGAGATACCTCACAGTAGAAGAGGCATTTCCTACAAGAAGGTCCATTCGCCATAGCGCCAATTCTGAGCTGGATGCCCGGAGAAAGGAGTCCTCTGCCAATGGCAAAGAGAGGCCAAAGAACCCACAGGGAGCAGTACCTGCCTAGAGGAGCCAAGCCACCCCAATTGTCTGCTGGGAGTGCCAGGCTCCGGGGCATATTGCAGCCCACTGCCCTACACGCACCAATCCAATGGAGTGAACGTATGGCTGGCGCTGCTCCTGGTTTGCGCACCCTGTCTGCAATGCAGCTCCGTCCCAAGACCCGCAGCCACAACTGTGTAAGGTAATGGTAAATGGGGCAAGGGTGGCGGCATTGATGGACTCAGGGAGCCTTTGACTTTAATCACTGCCTCCCTCCCGCATGTGGTGGTTTATGGGGAAAAGTTGGGGGGGATATTCATCCATGGGGACACTAAAGGCTATCGGGTTGCCAACGTGGCTATAAGCACTGACTGTGGAGTTTGTGTACACAAGGTTGGGGTGGTGAGGAACTTACTCCACTCAGTGATAACCGGAAGAGACTTTCATCGGTTCTGGAGCTTGAGGACTAAGCTATCGCACCCCATTGTTCAGGAATGTGCGCCAGGACACAGCAAGGTTTCTTTGGACAATGAGGCTGTTGTCACCAGTTTTACTGGGGAAGAGGAGTTATCCTCCGAACCCCAGATGCCTGATCTTGAGGTATCGCCGGGTAATTTTGGGACTGCACAACGTATTGACCCCACTTTGAAACATGCTTTTGAGAATGTAACTGTATTGAATGGTGTTCCTCAAGATGCCTGGGTCCAGGGGAGTTTCCCTCATTTTGCTATTAATAATGAATTGTTATACAGAGTGACAAAAATTAGAGATGAGGTGGTGGAACAACTTCTGGTACCTGGTTGCTGTAGACAAACATTCTTACACGCAGCCCATTCACATGTTTTGGGAGGCCATTTGGGGGCAGAAAAGACACAGGAGCGCATTTTGCAGAGGTTCTTTTGGCCAGGATGTTATAAGGAAATAGCAGATTTTTGCCAGGCCTGTCCCACCTGCCAGCTGACTGCCCCGCCTCCCCATTTTAAGAGTCCCTTAGTTCCATTACCCATAATTGAGGTGCCGTTTGAGGGGATCGCCATGGACCTCGTAGGGCCGCTGGTAAAGTCGGCCATGGGTCATCAGTACATTCTGGTAGTGGTAGATTATGCAACCAGGTATCCAGAAGCAGTTCTGTTGAGAAATACCTCATCTAAATGTATTGGGAAAGAGTTGGTACACACATTTTCCAGAGTGGGTCTGCCTAAGGAAATATTGATAGACCAGGGGACGCTGTTTATGTCCAAAGTGATGAAGGAACTCTGCAAACTGCTGAAAATTAAGCAGTTGCAGACTTCTGTCTACCACCCCCAGACTGATGGGCTGGTAGAAAGGTTTAATAAAACCCTAAAAAATATGTTGAAAAAGGTGGTAGAGACAGATGGCCGAGACTGTGACTGTCTGCTTCCATATCTCTTATTTTCCATAAGAGAGGTTCCACAAGCGTCCACGTGTTTTTCGCTATTTGAGTTGTTATATGCACGACAACCCCGTGGGCTGCTTGAGACATAGAAGAGTGAGGTTGCATCGCATAAAAGTGTGATTGAGCATGTGACCCAAATGCAGGATAGGATTGCAAAAGTCACGCCCCTGGTCAGGGAGCAACTTCTTAGGGCACAGGAGAGTTAAGCCAGGATATATAATAGGTCCACAAAGGTTCGGGAATTCAGGTCGGGAGATTTGGTACTGGTCTTAGTACCCACAGTAGAGAGCAAGTTCCTGGCCAAGTGGCAAGGGCCGTATGAAGTCCTGGAAAAGGTGGGAGACGTTAATTACAAAATACACCAACCAAGTAGAAGAAAGCCTATACAGATCGATCATGTAAACTTGTTAAAAGCCTGGAAGGAGCGAGACTCTCTGGTCCGTTCTTGTTTGACTATGGAGTCAGGATGTGGCATGATGATAGCCGAAACACTATCAAAATCCCAGGCGCAACAAAGTAGAGAGTTTCTGCAGCGCAATAAGGATTTGTTCACTGATCTGCCTGGTTGCACCAAGATCATTGAACACGAGATCCTTACGGACCCTTAGGTAAAAGTCTGCCAGAAATCATACCGAATCCTTGAAGCCTATAGGGAAATGTTGGAACTAGGGGTAATTGAGCCATCTAAAAGTGTGTGGTCAACCCCAATAGTGCTGGTGCCAAAACCCTCTGGGGAATGATGGTTTTGCAATTACTACAGAAAACTCAATGAGGTCTCAAAGTCGGAAGCCTAACCCATGCCTAGGATGGACTAGTTGATTGAGAGGCTAGGGTCCGCCAGGTACATAACCACACTGGACTTAACAAAAGGGTATTGGCAAATTCCTCTCTCAGCATGAAGCTAGGGAGAGGATGGCTTTTGTCCTCCCAGAAGGCTGTTTTCAATATGTAAGTGTTACGATCGTGTGGGCATCTAACAAAGCACGGGGCCCACACGATCGTGACCAAAGGGACTCAATATACATACAGGTTTCACCAGGGTCACAAAGGATTCATGCAACTGGCCCTGGCTTTAAGGAGGTAGACCTGGCCCTACCTAAGCGGGGACATTGCCCCAATAAGGGCAGCCCAGCGGTCTTCGGATCTGGGCCCTAGCTGATCCCAGAAGCCATGCACCAGAACAGGATGCATTCACATGCCACATGACAGACCCAGAATACACCGCATACAACATGCAACCACTAGTAACAGATAGGAAGCTGAATATAAATACCAGGTATTGGTTGACATTTTGTACAAGATGTTGAAAGCTAGCAGGCCACTTCACGGCTCCTGGTTATACTGCTAGTCCCTACACTAACCAGGAGTCCAGCAGAACCGGACACCGTTCACACCGCACGCTGCAACAGGACAGGACACAGATAGCAGGACACACAGCAAACTGACACAAAACTGACAGAATTTAAATGTACAAACGGACATGAACCAGATCACACTGCAAACCTCACCAGACAAGCATTCATGACTGCTCACCTTAAGGGCCATGCAGTGACTGACCAGGAGCTGGGTTTATATGTGAGCACAGATCCAGGGGATTGGCTAGCAGACAGTACCACACCCAGCCAGCTCAATCATTAACCCTGAGAGTGCTGTGGTGCTGGAATCACAATAGCACAACATGTCTCAGCAGCACACGTAACAGTAAGAATACCCTTTGGTAGGGTAAGGTGTCCCGGCTACATTTCAAAGGGCAATGGATAGGTTGTTAAGTCCCCACAAAAGATACACAGTGGCTTACCTGGATGACATTGTCATCTTTAGCCGTGATTGGGAGCACCATCTGAGTAAAGTCCAGGCTGTACTGGACTCAATCAGAGCGGCTGGGTTCACAATAAGCCCCAAAAAATGTGCCTTGGGGATGGAAGAGGTCAAGTATCTGGGCTTTATCGTGGAAAGGGGTTTGGTAAAGCCCCAACTCAATAAAGTAGAGGCCATACAGAATTAGCCCCTGACAAAGAAACAGGTGAGAGCTTCTTGGGGTTAAAGGGCTATTACCAATATTTTGTCCCAAATTTTGTTATGTTTTGTCTCTAATTTTGTCCTAACTTTGCCCTAATGAAATTAAAAAAAAAAGACTTTTGTATTTGCCATTGCTGGAATGATAATTTAAAGAGGACTTTCCTTGACTTTTACGTTATCTGGAGAATGCCAGTGTTTTTTTGTTATGTTATACAAGCGTAAATAAAAGACAAGACGTTCAGCATATGGTCATGGCCTGGTGTGTTTTCTCCTGCACTACTACATCAGGTAGATTCTTCTCAGTATATACACATAGAGGGGAGGTATGTTCGCCTCAGCATATACACATAAAGGTGAAGTTGATTCTCCTCAGTATATGCAGTTGGAAGTGAGGTAGATTCTCCTCAATATATACGCATAGAGGTGAAGTTGATTCTCCTCAGTATATAAACATAGAGGTGAAGTTGATTCTCCTTAGTACATGCACAGAGAGGTGAGGTAGATTCTCCTCAGTATATGAACTCAGAGGTGAGGTAAATTCTCCACAGTATATATATACATAGAGGCGAAGTTGATTCTCCTCAGTATATACACATAGAGGTGAGGTAGATTCCCCTCAGTATATACACATAGAGGTGAGGTAGATTCTTCTCAGTATATACACACAGAGGTGAGGTAGATTCTCCTCAGTATATACACAGAGAGGTGAGGTGGATTCTCCTCAGTATATACACATAGAGGGGAGGTAGATTCTCCTCAGTATATACACATAGAGGTGAGGTAGATTCTCCTCAGTATATACACAGAGAGATTGAACTGGATCATATTTTTCTCCAGCAGGCTTCAGGGTATTCTGTAGCTTCCTAATTGTGTAATACAGTATGCACACACTGCCCAAGTTACACGCAATATATCAGTCTCATGCCCAATATGGTTCTGAGCATACAACGCCCAAAAGCCTCAATTTATTGAAACACATAATACCTGCCCTTTATGGGCGTTTAACACATTACATCAGTAACATATACATATTCTTATTCGCTGGGTCATATAGAATTCCCAGCCTCCCTCCTCACCTTTTCTCAAGGCCAGTGTACCTGTGGACTTTGTCCTCTCAGCATGCGGTCAGCAGAAATAGTTCTTTGTCTGAGATTGGAGGGGGAAGGTGGGAGGAGAACGCCCAACATGGATACAAGTAAAACACACAGTATAGGAATGTGATTTAACTCTTTCCTTATGCAGTAGAGCTTTATATTAGGCTGAAGTTATAAAACACACATCTTTCACCATGCCATTGTCCAGCAATACAGAGTTAAATCCCTACAGCTGCGCAATACTTCTAGTTTATTACAAATCAATAGACATTTTACGCTAACTAATCATTATGTCTACTACAAGATGAGGTAGATTCTCCTCAGTATATACACATAGAAGTGAGGTAGATTCTCCTCAGTATATACACTTGGAGGTGAGGTATATTTTCCTCAGTATAAACACAAAGAGGTGAGGTAGATTCTCCTCAGTATATACACATAGAGGTGAGGTAGATTCTCCTCAGTATATACACACAGAGGTGTGGTAGATTCTCCTCAGTATATACACATAGAGGTGAGGTAGATTCTCCTCAGTATATACACATAGAGGTGAGGTAGATTCTCCTCAGTATATACACATAGAGGTGAGGTAGATTCTCCTCAGTATATACACACAGAGGTGAGGTAGATTCTCCTCAGTATGCAAATAATTTCCTAAGGCTTTATGGTTTTTGAGAACAATTTCATGTTTTGCATTTTTTCGCACAGAGAATTGAAACTTGATTTTGTGACACCTTTACTTTTTCTATTTAGGACTAAAAGAATGATCATGGTAAATTTCATGTTTGTAGGGGTACAGATGTGTGTTATTATTTACATTACACAGGGTGTGACTTACTTTCACGCTTAGAATTGAATATTCAAGTTGTCATTCAGAGAGTCAGTCAGGGAGTCTGTGAGTCAATTAGTCAGTCAGTGAATCAGTCAGTCAGTCAGTCAGCCAGTCAGTGAGTCAGCCAGTCATTTCGTCAGTCAGTCAGTGAATCAGTCAGTGAGTCAGTCACAGAGAGGGGAGGTAGATTCTCCTCAGTATATACTCAGTCAGTGAGTCAGTCAGTTAGTCAGTCGGTCCATGAGTCAGTCAGTCAGTTAGTCAGTGAGTCAGTGAGTGAGGGATTCAGTGAGTCAGTGAGTGAGGGATTCAGTGAGTCAGTGAGTCAGTCAGGGAGTCAGTCTGTGATTCTGTGAGTAAGTCAGACAGAAAGTCAGTCATTGAGTAAGTGAGTCAGTCAGGGAGTCAGTGAGTCAGTCAGTCAGGGAAGTAGGGAGTCAGCCAGTCAATGAGCCAGTGAGTCAGTAAGGCAGTTAGTCAGTGAGTCAGTCAGTGAATGAGTCAGTCTATGAGTTAGTCAGTGAGTCAGACAGTCAGTCAGTGAGTTTGTCATTCAGTCAATGAGTCAGACAGTCAGTCAGTGAGTGAGTTAGTCAGTGAGTCAGTCAGTGAGTTTGTCATTCAGGCAATGAGTCAGTCAGTCAGTGAGGGAGTCAGCTACTAAGTCAGGGAGTCAGTCAGTTAGTCAGTTAGTGAGTCAGCCAGTGGGTCAGTCAATTAGTCATTAGTCAGTTAGTCATTTAGGCCTCATGTCCACGGGGAAAATCGGGCCCGCTACGGATTCTACATGTAGAATCTGCAGCGGGTCCCTCCTGCCCCGCGGACATGAGCGCTGAAAATACAAATAAGTGAGAATAAACTTACCTCCGATCCGCTCCGTTTCTTCTCTTCGCGGCGGCGTCATCTTCTCTCGTCGCGGCCAGATCTTCATTCTTCGGCTCGGCGGATGTGCACGATGACGTCGGTGACGTGACCCGCGCATGCGCCGGCCCGAAGCAAAATGATCCGGCCGCGGCTGAGAGAAGATAGCGCGGCGCCGAAGAGAAGAACCGGAGCGTGTAAGTAAAATATGATTTTTGTGTCCCGCGGATCCGGACGGCTTCCATAGGCTTCAATAGAAGCCCGCGGGAGCTGTCCCCGCGGGAGACCCGCATGAAAATGGAGCATGGTCCGGATTTTTTCATGCTCCATTTTTTTTAAAATCACTTTTATTGACGATCCGCGGGTATTTATCTACCCCGCGGGTGGTCATTGCATCCCTATGGGGTGCGGATCCGCGCGCGGGAGAAGAGGTAAAATCCGCTGCGGATTTTAATTCTTCTTTTCCCCGTGGACATGAGCCCTTAGTCAGTGAGTCAGTCATAGAGTCAGTGAGTCAGTCGAGGGAGTCTGTGAGTCAGCCATTCACTCAGTTAGTCAGTCTGTCAGTCAATCAGTCAGTCAGTGAGTCAATCAGTGAGTCAGTCAATCAGTCAGTGAGTTAGTCAGTCAGTCATTCAGTCATGCTGAAGCACTTCTTTCTCCCCTGTTTCCCTGCCACATACAGGACCTCTGGCACAATCAAAAAAACTTTGGAATTGTGTAACCCCCCCAGGCATCCTGTTGTGTTCAATCCAGCCGAACTGATGAAGGGGCTCGCCCCCGAAATGCGTTTTCGATTGCAGTCCTCGGTGGGTGACGGGAGATCTCTTCCTTGTAACGGGGTTTGTGAACTCTGCCTCAAGGAAGCGATGGCTTGTATTGGTTATCAAGCACCGTGATGCAGCCATTCAATGCAGCGGAGGGACCTGGACCGCATCTGCTAGGTAAATTTTTTATTTTTTTTAGGTAGCTTACCTAGGGCGTGCTTTCGGGGTTAAATGGTAATAGTAGGGACTTGCTGACGTGTAAGCCTATCGTGTTTTGAAATCCTGTATCACCGGAACTATTTTTAAAGAGAGACCGCGCAGCGATCTCCCTCCATACAACGCAGGCACCAGCTGTTTGTTAAAGCTGACACCTGGCGACAACAGCTCTGATAAGCTGTGTGGCTCATCGGACCTTTTATCCCTTAACCCCTTGAGTGGCGGGTTTCCTACCACCCTGTCGTGCCCACCAGGGCAGGTTTTTTAAAATGGTCTAATTATTGAATTTCAACTAGTTTTGCAGTTGCGTCTTAAGAGCCATAACTTTTTCATTTTTCCATTGACATGGCCATATGAGGGCTTGTTTTTTGCGGGACAAGTTGTGATTTTTTAAACAGGGGGGAGGAAAAAAGAAATGGGGAAAAAAGAAAAAAAGGGGCCATGTCATTAAGGGGTTAAATAATGTATTAACTTCCTTCTCTGGGTCATTACGACGCACACGGATACCACATGTGTGATTGTATTTTTGATTTTTTACAAAGTAAAGGGAGACAAGTGTTTTTTTAATTTTTTTAATAATTTTTTAACTTTTTTTTTTTTAATTTTTTTTAAATTTTTTTTTTGTCCCTTTAGGGGGCTTCCACAGGGACCCATCAGGACCCCTGATCACATTCCGGGGGTCCGATGGTGACAGCCCTTTACATGCTGCAGTTACAACCCTTTACATGCTGCAGTCACATAGACTGCAGCATGTAAAGGGTTAACACAGCAGAGATCGGAGGTTTTCTCTGATCTCTGCTGTAAGAGCTGGTACCTAGCTGTCCTCTGACAGCTAACAACTAGCTCTCCCTGCCACAGAGACCATTGGCTTGCTTCTGACAAGCCGATGGTCTCTATGGCAACTTGTAAACAAAGCAGGACATTGCCGACATGTCGGCAATATCTTCTGCTGGTTTTTCAAAGCCCTTGCACTGCTCTGTGTGGGTCTGTGCAGGCAGAGCACACTGTCACAGCTTGTGGCATTGTGCTCTGCAGCTCCCCTAGTGATACATAGCCTGGAAATCTTCCGGGCTATGTCACTATGAGCAGTGGAGCTCGTCCCCGGAAATTTTCCGGGCGTGCCACTCAAGGGGTTAAACCCCTAAGTGACCAAGCTTTTTTTCCACTCCCCCCCCTTTTTGTATGAGGGCTTTTTTTGTGAGACGAGTTGTATTTTTTAATGGTACTATTTAATGTACTGAAAAAGTTTTTAAAAATTCTAAGTGCAGAGAAATGGGAAAAATGAAATTCTGCCGTCTTTCGGTGCGGCTTGTTTCTATGGTGAACAAACCAACAAAAATGACATGATAACTTATTCTATGGGTCCGTACGATTACTGCAATACCAAACTTAAAGCTTTTACCCACTAGCGTTTTTTTTAACACTGCGATATCGCTGCATTTTTTTTTTTACTGCAAATGTCAATGGGACTTTCTAATATTAAAATCGCATCGCACAGAAATCGCGGAAGCGCAAACTTGTGATTTTTGTGCGATGCGATTTTAACATTAGAAAGTCCCATTGACATTTGCAGTAAAAAAAAATGCAGCGATATCGCAGGGTTAAAAAAAACGCTAGTGGGTAAAAGGTATTATATAGTTTTTTTTTTTCAGATATTTAATTTTTAAAATTATTTTCTGCCACCATCTTCTGCGCACAATAACTTTTTTATTTTTCCATTAACATAGTTGTGCCACATCTCATTTTGTGTGGGACATCCTGTAGTTTCTGATGGTACCATTCTGGAGCACATACGACTTTTTGATCGTTTTTGTTATTGCATTTTTTGTTTTGGAGACAGGGTGACCAAAAAACTGCATTTCTGGTGTTTTTTTTTTTGTATGCTGACGTTTATTGTGCAGGGTAAATAATGTGTTACCTTGATAGAGCGGACAATAAGGGAAGCAGCGATACCTAATATGTATTTTTGCTTTATTTAGATTCTTTTATTATGAATATGCCAAAAGGTTTTTTCTTTTAACTTTCATTATTATTTTTTTTAATAATTAGTAAAACTTTATTAATCTTATTTTTAATTTTTCTTTTAGTCCTGGGAGGGGACAACAACCTGCAATGCTTTGATCACTCCTGCAGTATGATGTAATGTCATAGCATTAGATTATACTGTGATCTGACAGGCAGTCCATCTAGCCACCACACGGAGATGGCTTGATGGGCATTCTGCTATGACAACCCTGGGCCCTTTCAAAAAGCCCCCAGCTGCCATGACACCCGCACTGCTTCCTATGGTCTCATTGTGGGGGGGGGGGGGGGGGCGTACAGGACCCCGAACATCGTTCAGGGCATGTAAATGCCTATCAAGCCATGACCGTGGGGTGGCTTGATTGAATGGCTGTCAGATCACAGTACAATGCTATGCTGCTAGAATAAAGTTATCATGTCTTTTTTATTGCCATTTGTGCGTCATTGAAACAAGATGCACCGAAAGATGGAGAAATTTCTTTCCACTACAATTTTCCAAAATTTTGAAGGACATTACATAGCACCATTCAAAAATACAGCTCGCCCCGCAAAAACAGGCCCTCATTCAGCTATGTCGATTAAAAAATGAGTTACAATTAGAGATGAGCGAACACCAAAATGTTCGGGTGTTCGTTATTCGGAACGAACTTCCCGTGATGCTCGAGGGTTCGTTTCGAACAACGAACCCCATTGAAGTCAATGGGCGACCAGAACATTTTTGTATTTCGCCGATGCTCGCTAAGGTTTTCATGTGTGAAAATCTGGGCAATTCAGGAAAGTGATGGGAATGACACAGTGACGGATAGGGCAGGCGAGGGGCTACATGTTGGGCTGCATCTCAAGTTCCCAGGTCCCACTATTAAGCCACAATACCGGCAAGAGTGGCCCCCCCCCCTCCCAACAACTTTTACTTCTGAAAAGCCCTCATTAGCATGGCATACCTTTGCTAAGCACCACACTACCTCCAACAAAGCACAATCACTGCCTGCATGACACTCCACTGCCACTTCTCCTGGGTTACATGCTGCCCAACCGCCCCCCCTCCCCCCCACAGCGCACACCAAAGTGTCCCTGCGCCGCCTTCAGCTGCCCTCATGCCACACCACGCTCATGTCTATTTAGAATTGCGTCTGCCATGACGAGGGACCGCAGGCACACACTGCAGAGGTTGGCACGGCTAGGCAGCGACCCTCTTTAAAAGTGGCGGAGCGATAGCCCACAATGCTGTACAGAAGCAATGAGAAATAGAATCCTGTGCCACCGCCATCAGGAGCTGCACACGTGGGCATAGCAATGGGGAACCTATGTGCCACACACTATTCATTCTGTCAAGGTGTCTGCATGTCCCAGTCAGACCGGGCTTTTTAATTCATAGACACAGGCAGGTACAACTCCCTATTGTGAAGTCCCTGTCGACCCACAGCATGGGTGGCTCCCTGGAACCCACCGGCGGTACACAGAAATATCCCATTGCATTGCCCAACACAGCTGAGGTAGTAATGTCGTGCTTAATGCAGGTGGGCTTCGGCCCACACTGCATGCCCCAGTCAGACAGGGGTTCTTTATAAGTGTACAGATGTAGTAAAAACTCCGTGTGCACCTACAGCATGGGTGGGTGCCAGGAAGCCACCGGCGGTACATAGAAATATCCCATTGCATTGCCCAACACAGCTGAGGTAGTAATGTTGTGCTTAACCCTTTCCAATCCAATTTGTATATGGTTTTCCTAGGGGGCTTACTCTTTTTCTGCTGTTATACAACGGCGCTATATGCTGGCTAAAGCCAGTACTGCATGAGCTGACACGTAGGATAGGCTCCGACAGCAGAGAGGCTGGCAATATACAGTAAGAGAACCCCGACGGACGTCTACCAACAACGGAGCTGTACAGCCTTAAACCCTAATGTCTTCACAGGTCACACAGTGGACTGGAAAGGGTTAATGCAGGTGGGTTTCGGCCCACACTGCATGCCCCAGTCAGACTGGGGTTCTTTACAAGTGGACACATGTAGGTTAAACTCCCTGTGGACCCACTGCCTGGGTGGGTGCCAGGAAGCCACCGGCGGTACATAGAAATATCCCATTGCATTGCCCAACACAGCTGAGGTAACGTCAGCTGTAATGCAGGTGGGCTAAAAATTAATTTGATTACACTGTAGGCGAGGGCCCACAAAAATTGCTGTATCAACAGTACTAATGTACATCCCAAAAATTGGCCATGGCCAGCCAAGAGGGCAGGTGAAACCCATTAATCGCTTTGGTTAATGTGGCTTAAGTGGTAACTAGGCCTGGAGGCAGCCCAGTGTAACGAAAAATTGGTTCAAGTTAAAGTTCCAACGCTTTTAAGAGCATTGAAACTTATAAAAATTGTTCTGAAAAATTATTTGAGTGAGCCTTGTGGGCCTAAGAAAAATTGCCCGTTCAGCGTGATTATGTGAGGTTTCAGGAGGAGGAGCAGGAGGAGGAGGAGGAGGAGGAATATTAGACACAGATTGATGAAGCAGAAATGTCCCCGTTTTGGATGGTGAGAGAGAACGTAGCTTCCATCCGCGGGTGCAGCCTACGTATTGCTTACGTATCGCTGCTGTCCGCTGGTGGAGAACAGAAGTCTGGGGAAATCCAGCCTTTGTTCATCTTGATGAGTGTTAGCCTGTCGGCACTGTCGGTTGACAGGCGGGTACGCTTATCTGTGATGATTCCCCCAGCCGCACTAAACACCCTCTCCGACAAGACGCTAGCCGCAGGACAAGCAAGCACCTCCAGGGCATACAGCGCTAGTTCAGGCCACGTGTCCAGCTTCGACACCCAGTAGTTGTAGGGGGCAGAGGCGTCACCAAGGATGGTCGTGCGATCCGCTACGTACTCCCTCACCATCCTTTTGCAGTGCTCCCGCCGACTCAGCCTTGACTGGGCAGCGGTGACACAGTCTTGGTGGGGAGCCATAAAGCTGGCCAGGCCCTTAAAGACTGTTGCACTGCCTGGGATGTACATGCTGCTCGATCTACGCACATCCCCTGCTACCTTGCCCTCGGTACTGCGCCTTCTGCCACTAGCGCTGTCGGCTGGGAATTTTACCATCAGCTTGTCCGCAAGGGTCCTGTGGTATAGCAACACTCTCGAACCCCTTTCCTCTTCGGGAATCAGAGTGGGCAGGTTCTCCTTATACCGTGGATCGAGCAGTGTGTACACCCAGTAATCCGTAGTGGCCAGAATGCGTGCAACGCGAGGGTCACGAGAAAGGCATCCTAACATGAAGTCAGCCATGTGTGCCAGGGTACCTGTACGCAACACATGGCTGTCTTCACTAGGAAGATCACTTTCAGGATCCTCCTCCTCCTCCTACTCCTCCTCCTCCTCCTCTGGCCATACACGCTGAAAGGATGACAGGCAATCAGCCGGTGTACCGTCAGCAGCTGCCCAAGCTGTCTCTTCCCCCTCCTCCTCATCCTCCTCATGCTCCTCCTCCTCCTCCTGTACGCGCTGAGAAATAGACAGGAGGGTGCCCTGACTATCCAGCGGCATACTGTCTTCCCCCGCCCCCGTTTCCGAGCGCAAAGCAGCTGCCTTTATGGTTTGCAGGGAATTTCTCAAGATGCATAGCAGAGGAATGGTGACGCTAATGATTGTAGCATCGCCGCTCACCATCTGGGTAGACTCCTCAAAATTACCAAGGACATGGCAGATGTCTGCCAACCAGGCCCACTCTTCTGAAAGGAATTGAGGAGGCTGACTCCCACTGCGCCGCCCATGTTGGAGTTGGTATTCTACTATAGCTCTACGCTGCTCATAGAGCCTGGCCAACATGTGGAGCGTAGAGTTCCACCATGTGGGCACGTCGCACAGCAGTCGGTGCACTGGCAGCTTAAAGTGATGTTGCAGGGTGCGCAGGGTGGCAGCGTCCGTGTGGGACTTGCGGAAATGTGCGCAGAGCCGGCGCGCCTTTACGAGCAGGTCTGACAAGCGTGGGTAGCTTTTCAGAAAGCGCTGAACCACCAAATTAAAGACGTGGGCCAGGCATGGCACGTGCGTGAGGCTGCCAAGCTGCAGAGCCGCCACCAGGTTACGCCCGTTGTCACACACGACCATGCCCGGTTGGAGGCTCAGCGGCGCAAGCCAGCGGTCGGTCTGCTCTGTCAGACCCTGCAGCAGTTCGTGGGCCGTGTGCCTCTTATCGCCTAAGCTGAGTAGTTTCAGCACGGCCTGCTGACGCTTGCCCACCGCTGTGCTGCCACACCGCGCGACACCGACTGCTGGCGACATGCTGCTGCTGACACATCTTGATTGCGAGACAGAGGAGGAGGAGGAGGGTGCTTTAGTGGAGGAAGCATACACCTCCGCAGATACCAGCACCGAGCTGGGGCCCGCAATTCTGGGGGTGGGTAGGACGTGAGCGGTCCCAGGCTCTGACTCTGTCCCAGCCTCCACTAAATTCACCCAATGTGCCGTCAGGGAGATGTAGTGGCCCTGCCCGCCTGTGCTTGTCCACGTGTCCGTAGTTAAGTGGACCGTGGCAGTAACCGCGTTGGTGAGGGCGCGCACAATGTTGCGGGAGACGTGGTCGTGCAGGGCTGGGACGGCACATCGGGAAAAGTAGTGGCGACTGGGAACTGAGTAGCGCGGGGCCGCCGCCTCCATGATACTTTTGAAGGACTCCGTTTCCACAACCCTATACGGCAGCATCTCAAGGCTGATGAATTTTGCTATGCGGACGGTTAACGTTTGAGCGTGCGGGTGCGTGGCGTCGTACTTGCGCTTGCGCTCGAACACTTGCGCAAGCGACGGCTGAACGGTGCGCTGAACTACACTGCTGGATGGGGCCGAGGACAGCGGAGATGAGGGTGTGGGTGCAGGCCATGAGGCGGTAGTGCCTGTGTCCTGAGAGGGGGGTTGCATCTCAGTGGCAGGTTGGGGCACAGGGGGAGAGGCAGGGGTGCAAACCGGAGGCGGTGAACGGCCTTCGTCCCACCTTGTGGGGTGCTTGGCCATCATATGTCTGCGCATGGTGGTGGTGGTGAGGCTGTTGGTGTTGGCTCCCCGGCTGAGCTTTGCGCAACAAAGGTTGCACACCACTGTTCGTCGGTCGTCAGGCGTCTCTGTGAAAAACTGCCAGACCTTAGAGCACCTCGGCCTCTGCAGGGTGGCATGGCGCGAGGGGGCGCTTTGGGAAACACTTGGTGGATTATTCGGTCTGGCCCTGCCTCTACCCCTGGCCCTGGCCACCGCACTGCCTCTTGCAACCTGCCCTGCTGATGCCCTTGACTCCCCCTCTGAAGACCTGTCCTCCTGAGTAAGCGTTGCACACCAGGTGGGGTCAGTCACCTCATCGTCCTGCTGCTCTTCCTCCGAATCCTCTGTGCGCTGCTCCCTTGGACTTACTGCCCTTACTACTACCTCACTGCAAGACAACTGTGTCTGATCGTCATCGTCCTCCTCACCCACAGAAAGTTGTTGAGACAGTTGGCGGAAGTCCCCAGCCTCATCCCCCGGACCCCGGGAACTTTCCAATGGTTGGGCATCAGTGACGATAAACTCCTCTGGTGGGAGAGGAACCGCTGCTGCCCAATCTAAGCAGGGGCCCGAGAACAGTTCCTGGGAGTGTTCCCGCTCCTGAGCAGGTGTCATTGTAGTGGAGTGAGGAGGCTGGGAGGAAGGAGGAGCAGCAGACAGAGGATTCGGATTTGCAGCAGGCAAAATATAATTTTTTCCCTTTTTGGAAAACGAAAGGCCCCACTGCCTCTAGTGAATGAATAATCTAAGTTTAATAACTGTGCTGTGTCCCTGCTTATGTGTCACAGAACGTGAGGGTAGCAGAGTTATTATAACTCTGGCAGAGCAGGTATTTTTTTTCCCAATTAAGGAAAGCAAATGGCGAAGCCAGCAGTAAAGCGTAGCTGGGTGCGTCTGATTTAGCAATGTTGTTCACGCAGCTCACACGTCTCCACCGCCCGTAAGGACGGACACAGGCTGGACAAATAGATTTGTTTTCACTTGTTTTTCCACCAAAAGGCAGCACTGCGTATATTCAATGAATAATAACTGTGTTGTGGCCCTGCCTATACAATTCTTTCCCTGCAGTATCAATGGAGGGTGCAATGCTCTGCAGAGGCGATTTTGAGAAGCCCCAAAAAAATGCAGCACAGCTAACAGCAGCCTGGACAGTACTGCACACGGATAAATATGGCCCTAGAAAGGACCGTTGAGGTTCTTGAAGGCTACACTCACTCCTAACACTCTCCCTGCCTATGCAGCACTTCTGTCCCTAATGCCGGGTGCAACGGTCTGCAGAGCCGATTTTGAGAAAAAAAAAAATCCCACTGCTAACAGCAGCCAACACACAGCTATCAGTGGCCCTAATAAGGACCTTTGGGGGGTCTTGAAGCCTACACTAACTACCAATTCTTTCCCTACAGCAGCTCCGGTATAAACAGCACTGTCCCTCATCTAACTCACACCGCATCTGAGGCCAGCCGCGGGAGGGGCCGACTTTTATATTAGGCGAACACCTGATCTCGCCAGCCACTCACAGCAGGGGGGTGGTATAGGGCTTAAACGTCACAGGGGGAAGTTGTAATGCCTTCCCTGTCTTTCAATTGGCCAGAAAAGCTCGCTAACGTCTCAGGGAAGGAAGTGAAAGTAACCAGAACACCGCATGGTGTTCGTTACGAATAACGAACATCCCGAACACCCTAATATTCGTACGAATATCAAGCTCGGACGAACGCGTTCGCTCATCTCTAGTTACAATTTTTTACAAAGGGGAAAGATAAAACAAAAAATAGAAAAAACTAAAATGCTTGCTCACGTGCCGGTTTGTAGTTTAACTGTTTGTCGTGCATAAAGGGCAAGACGCATTTACTAAAAAATCATTTCTCTCTACAGAAGCAGTGATAATGTGCCAAGCCCCGGCACAACCACGCTGCAAGAAGCAGGTGATATTTCAATATCATCTATAACATCACCTGAGGCTGAACACACGGATGTTGAGGAGGAGGAGAGTCTGCCATTCGCCATTCGCTAGCCCTCTATGTCAGCTGCCATTATTCTGCCTCAAAGAAGAGTAGGAAGACCCCTATCAGCAACTGCAGTGACCGAGCTACAAGGCGCACTGAGGCGATGACCGGGTAGATGTTTAGGGTTGTCACGGTGGCTCTACCAACTCCTCCCTTGAAGAACGCATGCGATCCTTGGCCACGGCACAGCCCGGCTTCTCCACGCAACGCTATGACAGCAGTTACCTGAATAAATGGTGTACTGGACTGGAAGAATTCTGTCACGGGTGACGCCACCGTTCCTTGCTCCACAGAATGTCCGATGGGAAAATAAGGCAGTCCACACAAGGTTACACACAAGTTCACAATTCTCTGTGGACAATTTCACACACCAGTGCAAGAAAGATGGAGGTCAGGGAGGAAAAACACAGGATGACACCGGGCCTGCAGTCTAGTTATCTGTATGACTCCGCTCCCGGACACTCACACTCCGGGACACAGGATGACACCGGGCCTACAGTCTAGTTATCTGTATGACTCCGCTCCCGGACACTCACACTCCGGGACACAGGATGACACTGGGCCTACAGTCGAGTTATCTGTATGACTCTTCTCCTGGGCACACTCACTCCAGAGGAGGACAAGAACACTCCACTCACGGTATTATTGTATCTTGACGCCACTGGAAGCTAGGGGGTTGACACGGGGAATGCCCCTGCCACACCCCTAGCTCCCGATAGGGTCAAGGCCGGAAGGTCTTAGCAGCGTGTGCATTGCCTTTTGGCGGCCCTGCTGGCTTAGGCTGAGGGTTAGTTTTCCATTTAGGCTTAGATTATGAGCTCTAAATGTTGGCAGCTTACAGGTAATAATCTAAGTCTAAGAAGAAAACGAACCCTCACCTAAAGCCAGCAGGGCCGGCTAAAAGCAATTGAAACGCTGCACATCTGACTCTCACCGCTCAGCCCGGCACCACTTCTCTGGGATGGCTTCCTGCTGACTGGAGGATAAGACCTCAGTCCGGGATGCCACCTGTGTGCTTTGTCCCAGGCACTGGCTGCCTGCTCCCTGCAGATCAGCGCCTCTCAGCTCCATCACGGCCGGTCCCCCACGAGGTTACTGCCCATGTGATGGTGCTGCTGACGCTCCTGCTGCTATCCCAAGGCTCAGTGGGATCCCTGCTGTGGTGCTGCACTCTGCGGCCAGCGGCTGTCACAGTTTCTCCACCGCTGTGGCCTCCCTGCTGCCAGCCGCAAGGTAAATATGACTTCAGGGGAAGGGGGGCCACCTTTGGTCTGCTGCTGTCGCCCGCAATTTTAAAATTATACCAGCGATCATCAGGGCAATATTCACTCCCAACACCCAGGCTGCAGCTCTCTACTACCCCTGAGCAAATGCCACAATAGGCAGCTGCATCATACATGCAATCTGCCGCTTCTGGCAGTGACTCAGGCCCCCAGTATTAGAACCTATAGGTGTTTAATAAAAAGTTAACAATTAAAATGTTTGTGGTGTTTATTTTATGTTGTTAAAAATGCACGTTTTCTGAAAATGCCTGGCGTGTTTTTTTTTTTTTGAAAGGGGTTTCCAAGATAACTACTATTGATGACCTATCAAGAGGATATGTCATTCAAAGTATTTTTCTGGAAAACACCCAAAAGTTGCATCTCAGCACTGCCAGCATGTTACAAGGTATGCGGAGATACTTTGCACTACACACTCAGCATATACGCAAACTACAAAAAAAGAGAAAATACTCTGGTTTTAAGATTTGTATTTATTTTTGTCAAAAAAACAAATGAGGTATTAGTTTCTACTATTGGCAAATGTGGAAAACACACAACACTCCTTTTTCAGGAGTAATTTTGATAAATTGAGAATATTCTGTGAGCTCGCAACCCAAGTCAAGGGTCTTCATTTTCTAGCGAGTCCCTAACTAAAAAAATTAAACACTACCTAAAAAATTCTTTGGAACCCGATTCAGAAAATCCTGATCCTCAGGCTTTGTTTATAGAGGCCAACTCCCACGGAACTTCTTCCTGAGGAGTAAGGAAGTAGTCCATGACGTGGTCTCTAACACACAGCCCAGAAGATAAACTCCGAATCGCTTGGTTCTGATCAGCACCTGCAGCTTTTGAAGTTGTAGGAAGTTGATCATCCGCAAGCGCCCAACCCGCGTCATTGATCGGGCAAAAATTGCACTCGTTTTCAGGTTCCATCTGAATAGTGCCCAGGAAAACTGGTGATTTACTAGTGAGAATTCAAAAGGCACATTCAACAAAACGTCGCACCTGTGTGAGTCGGTAATTAAAGACACGTCGTCTTGTGACCAATGCTCTGCAGGGAAATGGCTGCAGAACATGGGTTGACATTCCAAATCTCTCGCCCGCGACAATTACGAACAGGAGCGTTGGACCTGAAGAACCAAGAGGCTACTGTAGCTCTGTCAGGGCTAGCTGGTTGGAAAGAAGCAGGCGGCCCATTCTGGAAGACCTGAAGATGCACGCACCAGCAGTGCTTCCATGGGCCCAGATAGCAACCAGTACAAATCGGTAATCCCTATCGGCTACTGTACTGTTATTAAAATCCAGACCCTGAGTACTATGGCTTCTTTACCAGGATATGCCTGTATGTGTGCTGAACTCTAAGCCTGTATGCGGGGGCGTAACTAAAGGCTCAGGGGCCCTGATGCAAAATGTGAGCTGGGCCCCCCCTCTATCTGTATCTGTACCTGTACCCATACCTAAACTATGCTGCACAGAGATATAACTTAAAGCTTCTGGGCCCCAATGCAAAACCTGTAACAGGGCCCCCAACTATAATGCTTTATTCATAGTACTGGGCTCTCTATTTGGGGAAGAGAGGCCTTATGGGCCCCCTAAGGCTCCTGGGCCCGGGTGCAACCGCATCCCCAGCACCCTCTATAGTTACGCCCCTGCCGTATGTGTACCGAGTCCTGAGCCTGTATGTGTACTGTATCCTGAGTGTGTATGTGTACCATGTCCTGAGCCTGTATGTATCCTAAATTCTAAGACTGTATCTGTACTGAGTCCTGAGCCTGTATGTGTCCTGCATTCATAGCCATGATGTGTACCAAGTTCTGAGCCCGTATGTGTACTGAATTCTGAACCTATATGTGTACTAAGTCCTGAGCCTGCATGTGTCCTGAATTCACAGCAGTGTACCGAGTACTGAGTCTGTATGTGTACTGGATTCTGAGATTGTATGTGTCCTAAATTCTGAGCCTGTATGTTTACTAAGCCTCCATGTGTCCTGAATTCTGAGCCTATATGTGTCCTAAATTCTGAGCCTGTATGTGTACTGAATTCTGAGCCTGTATGTGTCCTGAATTCTGAGCCTGTATGTGTCCTGAATTCTGAGCCTGTATGTGTCCTGAATTCTGAGCCTGTATGTGTCCTAAATTCTGAGCCTGTATGTGTCCTGAATTCTGAGCCTGTATGTGTCCTAAATTCTGAGCCTGTATGTGTCCTGAATTCTGAGCCTGTATGTGTACTGAATTCTGAGCCTATATGTGTCCTGAATTCTGAGCCTGTATGTGTCCTGAATTCTGAGCCTGTATGGGTACTGAATTCTGAGCCTGTATGTGTACTGAATTCTGAGCCTGTATGTGTACTGAATTCTGAGCCTATATGTGTCCTGAATTCTGAGCCTGTATGTGTCCTGAATTCTGAGCCTGTATGGGTACTGAATTCTGAGCCTGTATGTGTCCTAAATCCTGAGCCTGCATGTGTACTGAATTCTGAGCCGTTGTGTGTAGCGAGTCCTGAGGCTCTATGTGTTCCGAAGTACTGAGTCTATATGTGTACTAAATTCTGAACATTTATGTGTACTGAGTCCTGAGTTTGTATGTGTACTAAATTCTAAACCTGTATGTTTACTAAGCCTCTATGTGTACTGAATTCTGAACCTATATGTGTAATGAATTCTGAGCCTCTATGAATACTGAGTCCTGAGCCTGTATGTGTACTGATATCAGAGCTTGTATGTGTACTGAGTCCTGAGCCTCTATACTTACCGATTCCTGAGCCTATATGTGTACTGCATTCTGAGCCTTATGTGTACTGAGTCCAGAGCCTGTATGAGTAATGAGTCTTCAGCCTGTATGTGTACCGAAACCTGAGCCTGTATGTGTACCGAATCCTGAGCCTGTATGTGTACCGAGTCCTGAGCCTGTATGTGTACCGAAACCTGAGCCTGTAGGTGTACCGAATCCTGAGGCTCTGTACTTACCCAGTCCTGTGCCTGTATGTGTACTGAGTCTTGAGCCTTTATGTGTCCTGAATTTTAAGCATCTATGTGTATCAGGTCCTGAGCCTCTATATGTACCGAGTCCTGAGCCTGTATGTGCCCTGAATTCTGAGCCTCTATGAATACTGAGTCCTGAGCCTGCATGTGCCCTGAATTCTGAGCCTGTATGTGTCCTGAATTCTGAGCCTGTGTAGTGTCCCAGAATAACATCCTGGACCTGTATAATTATCATACATGTATTGTCTCATGTGGATGCGCTGTGCAAAGCTGTCATGTCTATTTTACGTATGTGTGTTGCACAGCTGCAGCATGTGAAGGGTTAACTCCCCTAAAATCATTGCCTGTCAGCTCTGCTGCTGAATATATCTATCTTACTGTGTCATGTGGTACAAGTGAGGTGATAAAAGTGAGTGTCTGAGAGCGGGAAGGGGTCTTCTTTTTTCTGTGTTGGAGCTGTTCCATCTTACCTGCTGCTCGGAGCTAACACAGAGCCGCATGGGAGCACCATCAGCTCCTATGTTGGCGAAGATGGAAGAGGAGGAACGGCATCCTGGCGCGAATGGGGTGTGGCTGTAGGAGAGTGAGCACCGTCCAGAGAGAGAGATAGAGCAACCCAAATCCTAATTGCTACTAAACCAGATACCTGTTCACATTACGGCTGTTAATATGTTCTGTATGGCCGTCCGCCAACGGATCACCACACAGAAGTACGTAATTTCAACACCAATGTGGAGAATGTGCGGGATACATTTCAAACTAAGTCTTCTGCTAAGTAATTGTTCCTGTGTAATTTTTGCCTCCCAACCTCTGAGCTTCTGCCTGTAAATATTACCATAACTACTGCTGTGAATGTACCTGTCATTACCCCATTTGCAACGTTATTCAAATAAAGTTTTACTGGGCCTCAACCCTTCCTGAGGACCCGAGGTACTATACACCTGTCCAGTGTTTATTAATCTGCCATGTATGAATGCCGGTGTATGGAAGGGTGGCATCACGAACTGACAGCTACAACCCCCCTCATCCTGAGGACTACTGACCCTATCCTATGCTGCGGAAACTCCCTCCGGGACCAGGAGTTGGTAGGTGCCACTATGACAGGTCCATGCACTATACGCTCCCAACTCCAACCATATGCTTGACTAGTTCGACATTTCCCTACAATATTCCTACATGGGTCATTGCACCTGTATGTGTACTGAATCCTGAGCCTGTATGTGTATCGAGTCCTGAGCCTGTATGTGTATCGAGTCCTGAGTCTGTATGTGTATCGAGTCCTGAGCCTGTATGTGTATCGAGTCCTGAGTCTGTATGTGTATCGAGTCCTGAGTCTGTATGTGTATCGAGTCCTGAGCCTGTATGTGTATCGAGTCCTGAGTCTGTATGTGTATCGAGTCCTGAGCCTGTATGTGTACCGAGTCCTGAGCCTGTATGTGTATCGAGTCCTGAGTCTGTATGTGTATCGAGTCCTGAGCCTGTATGTGTATCGAGTCCTGAGCCTGTATGTGTATCGAGTCCTGAGCCTGTATGTGTACCGAGTCCTGAGTCTGTATGTGTATCGAGTCCTGAGCCTGTATGTGTATCGAGTCCTGAGTCTGTATGTGTATCGAGTCCTGAGCCTGTATGTGTATCGAGTCCTGAGCCTGTATGTGTATCGAGTCCTGAGCCTGTATGTGTATCGAGTCCTGAGCCTGTATGTGTATCGAGTCCTGAGCCTGTATGTGTATCGAGTCCTGAGCCTGTATGTGTATCGAGTCCTGAGCCTGTATGTGTATCGAGTCCTGAGCCTGTATGTGTATCGAGTCCTGAGCCTGTATGTGTATCGAGTCCTGAGCCTGTATGTGTATCGAGTCCTGAGCCTGTATGTGTATCGAGTCCTGAGCCTGTATGTGTATCGAGTCCTGAGCCTGTATGTGTATCGAGTCCTGAGCCTGTATGTACCCTGAATTCTGAGTCTGAACGTTTAGTATATTCTGAGCCTGTATGTGTACCGAGTCCTGAGGCTCTATACCTACCCAGTCCTGAGCCTGTATGTATACCGAGTTTTGAACCCTTATGTGTCCTGAATATTGAGCCTGTATGTGTACTGAATTCTGAGCCTCTATGTGTACTGAGTCCTGAGCCTGTATGTGTATCGAGTGCTGAGTATGTATGTGTACTGAGTCAAGAGTTTGTATGTGTACCAAATTCTGAACCTGTACATGTACTATGTCCTCAGCCTTTATATGTACCAAGTACTGAGTCAGTATTTGTCCTGAATTCTGAGCCTCTGTGTGTACTGAGTCCTGAACCAGTATATGTACTGAGTCCTGAGTGTGTATGTGTACTGTATTCTGAGCCTCTATGTGTTTTGGGTACAAATTTCTCCAGCAGGGTGTGAGGTATTCTGTAGCTTCCTAATTGCAAAACTCTGATATACGCGCGTAATAAGAATTCAGACTGAGACACGTGTCCAGTGTGAAGCTTACAGGGAGTTCTGGGGAAAAAGAATCCCAGAGCTTCTTTTATTAAAACACATAATACCTGCCCTTTATGGGCGTATAACATATTACATACGTAATGTATATTTATTTTTATTGGTTAAGCTATAAAGAATCCCCCCCCCCCACCTCCTCAGACTAGCCTTTGTCTCCTCAACATGTGGTCAGGCAAAGACCAGTTCCTTTGCCTCAGAAGTGTTGAGGAGAGGGGGGGGGGGGGGGGACAGGGAGACACCCCAAATATACTTTCAGTTTCAATGCATACCTATGTAATTTAACCCCAGAGTGGCTGCATTGGAACTTTACATTGGACTACTAATAAAGCACACTACAAAGTCAAATCACTACAGCTGTGTAATACATCTAGTTTATACAAATCAATAGACATTTTACGCTAATTAATCATCATTTCTACTACATGTGTCTACCGAATTCTGAGCCTCTATGTCCACTGAGTCCTTAGAATGTATATGTACCATGTCCTGAGCATGTTATAGTAGCGCATCCTGAGCCTGCATGTGTACTGTTTTCTGAGCCTGTCTGTGTGCTGAAATCTGAGCCTTTATGTGTACCGAGTCCAGAGCCTCTATGTGTACCGATTCCTGAGCCTGTATGTGTACCGTATCCTGAACTTGTATGTGTACCAAGTCCTGAGCCTGTATGAGTACCGAGTCCGGAGCATCTATGTGTATCAGGTCCTGAGCCTGTATGTGTACTGAATTCTAAGCCTGTGTGCTTAGAATTCTATGCGTCCTGATCTCTGAGCCTCTATGTGTACAGAATTCTGAGACTCTATGTGTACGGAGTCCTGAATTTGTATGTGTACCAAATTCTGAACATGTATGTGTGTGAAGGATATTACAGGATATAAATTTTAGGTTATTTGTTAATCCGGGTATACAGGCAGGTAGGAACTATTAGGTGTTGATCCAAGGAACAGTCTGATTGCCATTAGGGAGTCGGGAAGGAATTTTTCCCCCAAACGGGCTAATTGGCTTCTGCCTCTAAGGGTTTTTTGCCTTCCTCTGGATCAACAACACAGGAGGATAACAGGCTGGACTAGATGGACATTGTCTTCATTCGGCCTTACATACTATGTTACTATGTGTACTAAGCCTCTATGTGTACCAAATTCTGAACCTGTTTGTGTACAAGTCCTGAGCCTCTATGTGTACCAAGTCTTGAGCTTGTATGTGTCCTAAATTCTGAGCCTGCATGTGTACCGAGGCCGGAGCCTCTTTGCATCGGGTCCTGAGCCTGTATGTATCCTGAGTTATGAGCCTGTGTGTGTACTGATTTCTGAGCCTCTGTTTACTGTGTCCTAAGACTGTATGTGTGCAAAATTCTGAGCGTGTACCGAGTAGAGATGAGCGAACGTTGTCGTCCGAGCTTGATGCTCGTTCGAGTATTAGGGTACTCGAGAAGCTCGTTACTCGAGACGAACACCACGCGCTAGTCCAGTCAATTCTATTTTCTTCCCTGAAAGTTTTGCGCCATGTTCTGGCCAATAGACATGCAGGGAAGGCATTACAACTTCCTCCTGTGACGTGCCAGCCCTATCCCACCCCCCTGCAGTGAGTGGCTGGTGAGATCAAGTGACCGCCGAGTATATAAAGTGGGCCCGCCCGCGGCTCGCCTTACACACACGCTGGCAGAGATTAGGGAAGGTGCTGTTGCTCATTCAGGGATAGTGTTAGTGTCTGAAAGAACCCCAACGGTCCTTCTTAGGGCCACATCTGACCTAGTGCATTACTGTTGTGGCTGCTGGTAGCAGTTTTGCTCATTTTTTTTTTTTTTATATCGGGCGTGCAGGCTATTGCGTTCTCAGGCTGCAGTCTGTACTACATAGTATAGGGATAGTGGTGGTAAGGCAGGGACAGTGGTAGTGTGGAATCCTGTCTACAAGAACCCCAACGGTCCTTCTTAGGGCTACCTGTGACCGTGTGCATTTAACTCCATGGCTGCTGGGAGTTCTAGTACCTCTCTATTGCACAGCTAGGCCTGCTTGCAGGCTTCTGTATATTTTTTTTTCTGGCTGCAGTTTGCATAGCATAAGCGCTGTCTGCCTCCAACTGTACGCCAATAATTCTAAAATTTTTTACACCGCTCTGTGTCTGCTGTTAACTGCACGCACAGCGTACGGTGACAGCCCCTGATAGAGAGAAAGTCAGATACACGCTATATAGCCTGCATTGCATTTCCCCCCAATTTTTTTTTTTTAATCCTTCTTACGGCTACCTGTGACTGTGTGCATTTCACTGCATGCCTGCTGGGAGTTCAGGTGCATCACTATTGCATATTGCACAGCTAGGCCTGCTTGCAGGCTTCTGTATAATTTTTTTTTCTGGCTGCAGTTTGTGTAACATAAGCGCTGTCTGCCTCCAACTGCACGCTAATAATTCAAAAATGTTTTACACCGCTCTGTGTCTGCCGTCAACTGCACGCACAGCGTACGGCGACAGCCCCAGATAGAGGGAAAGTCAGATACACGCTATATAGCCTGCGTTGCATTTCCCAAAAATTAAAAAAAAATCCTTCTTACGGCTACCTGCGACCGTCTGCATTTCACTACGTGGCTGCAGGGAGTTCAGGTGCATCACTATTGCATATTGCACAGCTAGGCCTGTTTCAGCCTTCCGTGTAATTTATTTCTGGCTTCAGTTTGCGTTACATAACCGCTGTCAGCCACCAGCTGCGCGCCAATAATTCACCAAATTTTTTACACGGCTCAGTGGCTGCTCTATTCGTAATCCACCATGCTGAGGGGTAGGGATAGGGCTAGAGGACGTGGACGCGGGCAAGGACGCAGAGTTCCAAGTGAGGGTGTCGGCATAGGCCGAGTTCCTGGTCCAGGTGAATCGCAGCCGGCTGCTGCGGGAGAAGGAGAGAGGCAAGTTTCTGGGGTCCCCAGCTTCATATCACAATCACGATGATGATGATGAGACACAGTTGTGTATCAGTGAGGCAGTAGTAAGGGCAGTAAGTCTGAGGGAGGAGTGCACAGAGTATTCGGAAGAAGAGCTGCTGGACGATGAGGTGACTGACCCCACCTAGTTTGATAAGCCAACTGAGGACAGGTCTTCAGAGGGGGAAGCAAGTGCAGCAGCAGGACAGGTTGGAAGAGGCAGTGGGGTGGCTAGGGGTAGAGGCAGGGCAAGAGCGAAGAATCCCCCAACTGTTTTCCAAAGCACCACCTCGTGGCAAGCCTCCG
The DNA here is from genome assembly GCF_035609145.1 of Eleutherodactylus coqui. Classification (NCBI taxonomy): domain Eukaryota; kingdom Metazoa; phylum Chordata; class Amphibia; order Anura; family Eleutherodactylidae; genus Eleutherodactylus; species Eleutherodactylus coqui. The sequence goes on along the minus strand of NC_089844.1, from coordinate 4,196,771 downwards.
TGCAGAGGCCAAGGTGCTCTAAGGTGTGGCAGTTTTTTACTGAGACCGCGGACGACCAATGAACAGTGGTGTGCAACCTTTGTCGCGCCAAGATCACCCAGGGAGCTACCACTACAAGCCTCACCACCACCAGAATGCACAGACATATGATGGCCAAGCACCCCACAAGGTGGGACGAAAGCCGTTCACCGCCTCCGGGTTGCACCACTGCCTCTCCCCCTGTGCCCCAACCTGCCACTGAGATCCAACCCCCCTCTCAGGACACAGGCACGAGCATCTCCCGGCCTGCACCCACACCCTCACCTCCGCTGTCCTCGGCCCCATCCAATGTCTCTCAGCGCAGCGTCCAGCTGTCGCTAGCAGAAGTGTTGGAGCGAAAGTACAAATACGCCGCCACGCACCCGCACGCTCAAGCCTTAAATGTGCACATAGCCAAATTGATCAGCCTGGAGATGCTCCCATACAGGCTTGTGGAAACTGAGGCTTTCCAAAACATGATGGCGGCGGCAGCCCCGCACTACTCTGTCCCCAGTCGCCACTATTTTTCACGGTGTGCCGTCCCAGCCCTGCACGACCATGTCTCCCGCAACATTGTACGTTCCCTCACCAACGCGGTTACTGGCAAGGTCCACTTAACAACGGACACGTGGACAAGCACAGGCGGGCAGGGCCACTATATCTCCCTGACGGCACATTGGGTGAATTTAGTGGAGGCTGGGACCGAGTCTGAGCCTGGGACCGTTCATGTCCTACCCACCCCCAGAATTGCGGGCCCCAGATCGGTGCTGGTATCTGCGGCGGTGTATGCCACCTCCACTAAACCTTCCTCCTCCTCCTCCTCCTCCAACGCAACCTCTAACTCGCAATCAAGACTTGTCAACAGCAGCACGTCGCCGGCAGTCGGTGTCTCGCGGCAGCACAGCAGTGGGCAAGCGTCAGCAGGCCGTGCTGAAACTACTCAGCTTAGGAGAGAAGAGGCACACGGCCCACGAACTGTTGCATGGTCTGACAGAGCAGACCGACTGCTGCCGAGCCTCCAACCGGGCATGGTCGTGTGTGACAACGGCCGTAACCTGGTGGCGGCTCTGCAGCTCGGCAGCCTCACGCACGTGCCATGCCTGGCCCAGGTCTTTAATTTGGTGGTTCAGCGGTTTCTGAAAGGCTACCCACACTTGTCAGACCTCCTCGGCATGGTGCGCCGGGTCAGCGCACATTTCCGTAAGTCCAACACGGACGCTGCCACCCTGTGGACCCTGCAACATCGGTTTAATCTGCCAGTGCACCGACTGCTTTGCGACGTGCCCACACGGTGGAACATTACGCTCCACATGTTGGCCCGGCTGTATGAGCAGCGTAGAGCTATAGTGGAATACCAACTCCAACATGGGCGGCGTAGTGGGAGTCAGCCTCCTCAATTCTTTACAGAGGAGTGGGCCTGGATGGCAGATACCTGCCAGGTCCTTGGAAACTTTGAGGAGTCTAGCCAGATGGTGAGCGGCGATGCTGCAATCATTAGCGTCACCATTCCTCTGCTATGCATCTTGAGAATTTCCCTGCAAAGCATAAAGGCTGACGCTTTGCGGTCAGAAACGGAGGCAGGGGAAGACAGTATGTCGCTGGATAGTCAGAGCACCCTCATGTCTATATCTCAGTGCGTTGAGGAGGAGGGGGAGGATCCTGAGGAGGAGGAGGAAGAGACAGCTGGGCCCACTGCAGAGGGTACCCATGCTGCTTGCCTCCCATCCATTCAGCGTGTATGGCCTGTGGACGAGGAGGAGGAGGATCCTCAAAGTGACCTTCCTAGTGAGGACAGCCATGTATTGCATAGAGGTACCCTGGCACACATGGCGGACTTCATGTTAGGATGCCTTTCTCGTGACCCTCATGTTAGACTCATTCTGGCCACTACGGATTACTGGGTGTACACACTGCTCGACCCACGGTATAAGGAGAACCTTTCCACTCTCATTCCCGAAGAGGAAAGGGGTTCGAGAGTGATGCAATACCACAGGGCCCTGGTGGACAAACTGATGGTAAAATTCCCATCCAACAGCGCAAGTGGCAGAAGGCACAGTTCCGAGGCCCGAGTAGAAGGGGAGGAGCAGAGATCAGGCAGCATATTCAGCACAGGCAGGGGAACACTCTCCAAGGCCTTTGCCAGCTTTATGGCTCCCCATCAAGACTGTGTCACCACTCCCCAGTCAAGGCTGAGTCGGAGGGAGCGCTGTAAAAAGATGATGACGGAGTACGTAGCCGATCGTAGCACCGTCCTCTGTGACGCCTCTGCTCCATACAACTACTGGGTGTCAAAGCTGGACATGTGGCACGAACTCGCGCTGTATGCCCTGGAGGTGCTGGCTTGCCCTGCGGCTAGCGTCTTGTCAGAGAGGGTGTTTAGTGCAGCTGTGGGAATCATCACGGATAAGCATATCAACTGACAGCGCCGACAGGCTTTATACACTAAAGATGAACAAAGCCTGGATTTCCCCAGACTTCTTTTCTCCGCCAGCGGACAGCAGCGGTACCTAAAGATTATTTTTGCTGCAACCACGGATGCAAGCATTGTTCTCGATCACCTAAAAAAGTGGGGACCTTTACCTTTGTCAATCTGTGCATGATATTCATCCTGCTCCTCCTCCTGAAACCTCACGTAATCACCCCGAATGGCCAATTTTTCGGTGGCCCAAAAGGCTCATATAACGTTTGTAAATAATATTTATACGTTTCAATTCTTATTAAAGCATTGAAACTTCCACCTGAACCAATTTTTATTTTAACTGGGCTGCCTCCAGGCCTAGTTACAAATTAAGCCACAGTAAGCTGAGCGATTAATGGGTTTCACCTGCCCTCTGGGTTGGGCATGGGCAATTTTTCTGGGGTACATTTGTACTGTTGGTACACCAATTTTTCGGGGCCTCGCCTAGAATGTAATCCAAGTAATTTTTATGGGGTTTGCCTGCACTCATGGTACAGCAAGGTGTGTGGGGTTGGCCTACACTTTTGCTACAGAAATGTAACTCTATTCTGCTTACCTATACTTCTGCCACAGTAATGCTAGAGGGGTCTGACTATACTTCTGCAACAAAAATGTAACTTCGGTCTGCCGATACTTCTCCTCCTGAAATGTTACCTTGGTTTGTGTATACTGTTACTACTGTAATGTTACTAATACTGGGCTCTGCCCATACTGCTTCAACGGACATTTTTCTGGGGCCTGTCTATACTGCTATAACTGAAATGTAACTAATAGTGGGCTCTGCCCATACTGCTTCAACGTAAATGTTACTGGGGCCTGTGTATATTGCTACTAAAGAAATGTAACTAATGCTGGTCTCTCCCTATACTGCTTCTACGTAAATTTTACTGGGGTCTGAGTATACTGCTACTACTGAAATGTTACAAATACTGGGCTCTGCCTATACTGCTGCAACTAAAATGTTAATGTGCTGCTCTGCCTATACTTCTGCAACGGAAATGTTACTGGGGTCTGTCTATACTGTTACTACAACAGAAAAGTTACTGCAGTCTGTCAATACTGCTGCAAATGAAATGTTACTGGGGTCTGTCTATACTGTTACAACTGAAATGTTAGTGGGCTCTGCCTAGACTGCTGCTACTGAAATGTTACTGGAGTCTGTCTATACTGCCCCAAATGAAATGTTACTGGGGTCAGCCTACACTGCTGCTACGGAAATGTTTAAGGGGTCTGTCTATACTGTTACTACTACTGAAATGTTACTGGGGTCTGTCAATACTGCTGTAAATGAAATGTTACTGGGGTCTGTCTGCACAGCTGGAACTGAAATGTTACTGGGGTCTGTCTGCACTGCTGCAAATGAAATGTTACTGGGGCCTGTCCCTACTGATACTACTGAAATGTTACTGGGGTCTGTCTGCACTGCTGCAAATTAAATTTTACTGGGGTCAGCCTACACTGCTGCAACGGAAATGTTAAAGGGGTCTGTCTATACTGTTACTACTACTGAAATGTTACTGGTGTCTGTCTGCACTGCTGGAACTGAAATGTTACTGGGGCCTGTCCCTACTGATACTACTGAAATGTTACTGGGGTCTGTCTATACTGCTGCAAATGAAATGTTACTGGGGTCTGTCCCTACTGCTGCCAATGAAATGTTACTGGGGTCTGTCTGCACTGCTGGAACTGAAATGTTACTGGGGTCTGTCTGCACTGCTGGAACTGAAATGTTACTAGGGTCTGTCTGCACTGCTGGAACTGAAATGTTACTAGGGGCTGTCTGCACTGCTGGAACTGAAATGTTACTCGGGTCTGTTTGCACAGCTGGAACTGAAATGTTACTCGGGTCTGTCTGCACTGCTGCAAATGAAATGTTACTGGGACCTGTCCCTACTGATACTACTGAAATGTTACTGGGGTCTGTCAATACTGCTGTAAATGAAATGTTACTGGGGTCTGTCTGCACAGCTGGAACTGAAATGTTACTGGGGTCTGTCTGCACTGCTGCAAATGAAATGTTACTGGGGCCTGTCCCTACTGATACTTCTGAAATTTTACTGGGGTCAGCCTACACTGCTGCAACGGAAATGTTAAAGGGGTCTGTCTATACTGTTACTACTACTGAAATGTTACTGGGGTCTGTCTGCACTGCTGGAACTGAAATGTTACTGGGGCCTGTCCTACTGATACTACTGAAATGTTACTAGGGTCTGTCTATACTGCTGCAAATGAAATGTTACTGGGGTCTGTCCATACTGCTGCCAATGAAATGTTACTGGGGTCTGCCCATACTGTTACCACTGAAATGTTACTAATTCTGGGCTCTGCTGATATACTGCTGCTACTGCTATGTTACAGGGTTGTGGAAACGGAGGCTTCCCAAAAAGATGATGGTGGCGAAGCCGCAGTAGTAGGTCCCCAGGCACGACAATTTTTCAGCGACGCGGTTACTGAGAAGGTGCATATAACCACGGACATGTGGACAGGACACGTACTGCCTCAAAAACATCCCCCTCCTCCTCCTCCTCCTCCAACAATGAAAACATTCTTGGCAAATGCTTTCTCAGTGGTCCATCTCGCGGCAGTCCAAGAATTTCACCTTAAACGACACAATAAGAAAGCCCCCCCACCCCCCCGCCACGGCCCACTTAATCCTGGCCACATTCCGAAAACCAACGAAATAAAACCGCGGTAGTATTCCATTATCCCTAGCTGAAGCTTTCAGCCGACTGGTAGAGCAATGGTGGCTTCCAACTTGTTGGTACTGCTAAGTCCAAAGATAAGCATACAGGTGAGGTCGGAATACAGGTGACTATAGAACACAGCATCCCTGCAGGGCAAGGGATAGAGTTGCAGCAGATCCTTAATGGAAGCAGGCCAGCTGAGAACCACATACTCCCTGAATGATTTTGGACTGACCGATGATGAGGCCTTTACTTGTGATCATCGTTGGTAATTCCTAAGAAAGATCCGTGGTAGTAGCCGGAAACTTGGATTGCTATTTGCTAACACTTTGAAATGAACAACAGAAAACATATGAATGAAGCCTCTCCATTTTTCAGCTTGAGATGAGGAGGAGTGCAGACTTTCAGTACCTTGAATATCCTTGTCATTGCAATCAAATGCCGCTCTCTTGTCTCAGAAAATACTAGCTTTTCCACATAGGTGTTGTCTATCTGTCTATACTGTTACTACTGAAATCCTACTAATACTGGGCTATGCCTATCCTGCTATAACAGAAATGTTACAGGGGTCTGTCGATACAGTTACTACTGAAATGTAACTGATACTGGGCTCTGACTATACTGCACATACTGAAATGTTACTGGGGTCCGTCTATACTGTAACTACAGAAGAGTTAATAGGGTCTCCCTAGACTTCTGCAACATAACTGTTAGTGGGGTGTGCGTATACCTTAGATACAGGAGTATTACAGGGGTCTGTGCATACTATGGGTGCACTAAGTGTTCCCATCGTGGTGTTCCACGTACATGGCCAAAAAAAAAATAACCCAGTCTGACTGGGGCATGCAGTGTGGGCCGAAGCCCACCTGTATTCAATCTAACGTTACCTCAGCTGTCCGTGGCACTGCAATGGGATTTATTTATGTACCACTGGTGGGTTCCAGGGAGCCACCCATGCTGTGGGTCCACAGGGACTTCACATTGGGGGAGTTGTACCTGCCTGTGTGTATTTATAAAAAACCCTAGTCTGACTGGGGCATGCAGTGTGGGCCGAAGCCCGTCTGTATTTAATCTGACGTTAGCTCTACTATCCGGGGCACTGCATTGGGACAAACTACAGGAGCAATACAGCGCTAATGAGACGTGCACAGCCACGCTAGCATTGGAGTCCGCTGTAGGCCCGCGATTGCTGAGGGTTTGTGCAGAGGCCTATGTCCTGGGTGCAGTGAAAGTCCGCTTCCTGCCTAGGATTGCTGAAGCTGTGGGCCGAGGCCTATGTCGTGGGCGCGGTGCAAGTCTGCCATGTTTGGCTGCTCAGATTTATTAATTGTTCATGTCTTGGGTTGCCTAGAACGCACCTATGCTGTTGGTGCCCACTTAGTTCCTATCGCGGTGTTTGACCTGTCTGGCACAAAGACACTGACTGACTTAGGTAGGGGGCAGAGCGTAGATGGCTTTCCCCTTGCGGTGTCGATTGAGCTATGCGACACCTTGACAGAATGAATACTGTGTGGCACATGGATTACCCATTGCTATGCCCATGTTTGCAGCTCCTGACGGAGTTGGCACAGGATTGGATTTCACATTGCTTCTGTACAGCATTGTGGGCTATCACCCGCCCCTTTTAAAGAGGGTCACTGCCTGGCCCTGCCAACCCTCTGCAGTGTGTGCCTCCTGTTCGTCGTCATCGCAGATGCACTGAGAAATAGACATGAGGGTGGTGTGGCTATGAGGCCAGCGTGTGGCATGAGGGCAGCTGAAGGCTGTGCAGGGACACTTTTGTGTGTGCTGCGGATGCAGGGTCGTGTGGGGGGCTGGGCAGCATGTAACCCAGGAGAAGAGGCAGCGCTGTGTCCCGCAGGCAGTGATTGTGCTTAGTTGGAGGTAGTGTGGTGCTTAGCTAAGCTATGCTTTGCTAATGAGGGTTTGTCCGAAGTAAAAATTGTTAGGGGTGGGGGCACTTTTGCCGCTATTGTGGGTTAATAGTGGGACCTGGGAACCTGAGATGCAGCCCAGCATGTTGCCCCTCGCCTGCCCTATCCGTTTCTGTGTCGTTTCCATCACTTTCTTGGGTTTTCCAGATTTTCACAAATGAAAACCTTAGCGGAGCATGGGTGATATACAAAAATGCTCGGGTCGCCCATTGCCTTCAATGGGGTTCGTTACTTGAAACGAACCCTCGAGCATCGCGGAAAGTTCGACCTGAGCAACGAGCACCCGAGCATTTTGGTGCTCGCTCATCTCTATTACTAGGCCTACCCCAAATGGGCGTTCGTAAATGATGGCGGAGACCCTGAGATTTGTTCGGTGGTTTGTGTGTTGGGTGCGGACATATGAACACAAGGTTTTACTGGAAAAGGTAGATATCGCATTGGCCTTTCACTTGCTACCGGTGGTGCCCGGAGAGCACTAGGATATTGGAATATTTTGGGAAGGAAGTTATTTGGCTGATAGTTGTTTGCCCATGGGATGTTTTATCTCATGCGCATATTTTTTGAAACGTTTAGTTCGTTCTCAGAGTGGGGGTGCTAGACCCAGTCGGGTATCCGTTACCTGGATCATTTTATGCTTGGGGTGAACGAGTCGCCGGTGTGTGTCTTTAGTGGCTACGTTTTAATGGACTGCTCAGCGTTTTGGGGTGCCAATAGCCCGGATAAGAGGGAGGGACCTACTACATGTTTAAGTTTTTAGGCATAGCCATTGACACCGAGGCAATGGGTTTGCCGATTGCCCTAGGAAATTTGTAGTATTTAAAAAAGGAGGTGGCAAAGGCCCAATGAAAAGAAAATTTCCTTGCAAGGGGTGCAGTCACGGCTGGGAAAACTTTACTTCGCATGCAGGATATTGCCCATGGGCAATGTACTATGTAGGAGATCGGCAGCAGCCACAGCTGGTATGAAGTCCCCGTATCATTTCATTAGATTGCGAAAAGGTCACAAAGGTGACCTGGCTGTGTGGGCCTCCTTCCTGAAAATGTGTAATGGGCCTCCTTCCTGAAAATGTGTAATGGCAGGTCGGTAAGAATGGAGGGAACAAGTGAAAATGCTGATTTGGAGATATATACGGACACAGCGGGCAGAGCTGGGTTCGGTGCATATTTCCAAGGACAGATGAGTGGTCCGAAGCTTGGAAACAGGCGGGCTTGCAGCGGAAGCTGGTGTTATTGGATCTTTTTTCCAATAGTGGGGGCCGTAGTGCTTTGGGGTGCTTGCTTCCGAAGCAGGAAGGTGAGGTTTCATGATGATAACCTGGAAGTGGTTCAGGTAGTTAACACGTGTACGTCCTCATCTTCCCCAGTGGTGACTTTGCTGTGCCATCTGGTGCTAGAAGCATTATCATTGAACGTGCAGATAGTGGCAGTGCATGTCCTGGGGGTGGAAAACTCTCTTGCGGATGCTCCCTCTGGTTTCCAGTGGGAGCGGTTCAGGATGTGTGCTCCGGAAGCAGATGTGGAGGGGAAGACCTGCACAGTTCGGCTCTGGATCGTTGTAAGCGAGCAGTTGGACACCTGATAAGGGTTACTGGCTCGGGGTATGAGGGTGGCATACGATGCGGCGTGACATGAGTGGGAAGCCTGGATATTACAGTGTGGGGCTGCGGACTCTGAAGACGACAGGGTGTGGGGGCCTTGTTGAGTTGGCTTGGTACGGTTTCAGAGGAGGAGTGATCAGTAGTATCTGTTTATGGCCAGGGTGGCGCTTTTTTGGGGGGTGGGTTAGTTGAGAGGCTTGAGGAATGTTGCAAAGAATTTTTTCGTTAAGCAGGCAGTGAGAGGATTTAGGAGGTAGAAGGTGCGGCGTGATTCAAGGAGACCAGTATCTTTTAGCCTGCCGGAAAGTATGGGGTCAATGTTGGATACCATATGCGTGGATCCTTTTGAGAGAACGTTATTTCAGGCAGCGTTCTCGGTGGCGTTTTTGGGGGCACTAAGGATAGGGGAGTTAGTTTTGCCTTGAAAAAGGTGTGTGTGTGTGTGTGTGTGTGTGTGTGTGGGGGGGGTTACAGGTGGAGGGTGTTACATTGGTGGACTGGAGGCTAGAATTTTTTATTCAGCAGTCAAAGATGGATCAAGGTGGTCGTGGACAGAGGGTTTGCATTGGAGTGGTTAAAGGTGGAGCGGATGTGCCCCATATGGGCATTGGAAGACTACAGGAGTAGTGAGGATAGGTTGTGTTCGCGGGGTAATGAATTATTCTGTGGTTCTATTTTTGTTAAAGGCCATCAGCTGGCATTAGTGTGGATTTGGGGGGGCATTCCTACATTTGTGGGGGCAGTAAGAGCAGCAGTTAGACCGGAAGGGAGGCAGTTAAGGTTTGGAAGGAGTGAGGCGGTCAATAGGTAGATTGGCTTGAGGGGGATGTGGTGGTGCAGGGTGTTAGAAGAAGTAGAGAGGATGGTGAGTCTGGATTGAGTGCCAGATATACTATATTTGCACATGGGGGAGAACGATTTAGGCAGGAGACCATTCAGCGACCTCTCAAAGGATATTAAGTGTGACATGTGGCAGCGGCTAACGTCATATTGGGGCCTGGTAATTGTATGATCGGAAAGAGGCCCTAGGAGGAGTTGGGGGGGGAGTGAGGTCGGTGAAGGGTGTGAATAAGGCCAGGGTAAAGCTAAACAGGGGGGTTTTCTTGTTGTATAGGTCGCAAGGGCAGGGTGGCAGTTAGGTGTTTAGATTTGGAGGCAGGCACAGGTAATTACTGGGGATCGGACAGGGATCATGGAAACGTCATAGGGATTGATTTGTGCTCAAAAGGAATTCAAGAGGGCTTTGAACGAGCTCTAGTGTTGTGGAGGGCGGCGCAGGCTTGAGAGGGTCAAGCCGTGCTGCCTGTGGCAGTGAGTGGAAGGGTCCTTGTAGTTAGCAGAAAAGTATGGTGGGGGAAAGGTAGCTATCCAGCCCCTGCCTCCCCCCCCCCCCCACCATACTTTTCTGCTGACTCCAAGGACAACTTGATTGTTTAATTGGTGGGTCTGTCGCCCTTTTCGCTTTGCCAGGTCGGTGCCTTGCAAAGTTGGTGGGTGTGGCTAGCCAGGGTATGGCTAGCCGGCCTCGGTGTCGGGAGCTCGGTGACTAGATACGAGTTGGTTGGTTTGCGGCGGGAGGCATGTGTTGGGAAATGGGGTCGCCCGAGTTGGTTATTATGTGACGGGCGGCAGTTACAACTATTTCCTGGGTGGTGAGGCGACAGGGTGGTACAGGGCTCCAAGGATCTCTCCCCAGTTTTTCCAAAGAGTTATAAAATGTTGTTTTATGTTAATGTTGTTTGTCAATAAATATGGCTGCTGTGGCCAAAATTATCCAAAAAGGAAATGGTGTCAGTGGTTACTTTGGGTAAGTGGGGTGAGGGAGGTTTTGAAGGGGGGAAATGGCTACAGCGGAGACGACTCCGTTATACCCAGGTCACGGTTTTTCTAGTGTGTATACTGTTAGATAGCGCAGATTCACAGCCCCCAAACACTGGTATATAGATTACGCTCTTAGCAGGCGCAGAAAGATTTAAAACAGTGTATACTGTTAGCGCAGATTCACAGCCCCCACACACGGGTATATAGATTATGCTTTGAGCCCCCAAAAAACAAAAAAAAAGAGAAATGGTAGGCGTTTTGTTACTTCCTATGTACTCTGTGTACACCCCTGGCAGTACACTGCAGAAAACCGGTAACAGTGGCAGAATACAGCCGGGATACTTGAAAAAAAAATTGTGCGCACTACTGCTCCCAGCCAGCCAAAATCCTGATGCACACAATGAGAGTAGTAGTAGTCCTAGAAAGGACTGTTGGGTTCTTGTAGTAAGGATCCCTGCCTAACCGCAACCTAATCCCTACACTAACGCTTTCCCTATTGCAGCAGCTCTATCCCTCAGCTCATGCAGCATGCGTCTGAAGCGAGCCGCGGATCAGCCCAGCCACTCACTGCTGTAGATGGGCACAGGGTTGGCACGTCACAGCAGGAGGTGGTAAAGCCTTCCCTGCATGTTTAGTGGCTAAAAAATGTCGCTAAACATGCGGGGAGAGGACATAATATTTTCTCGAACACCGCGTGGTGCTCGCTCGAGTAACGAGCACCATCGAGCATGCTACTACTCGGACGAGCATGCTCGCTCATCTCTAATACTCACCTCTCTGCAGCTGCTGGGGCTCAGACGCATCCAACCGTGTCTTCTCCTGAACTGCTCTGAAGTGCTTTCAGCAGGCGGGGATTTAAATAGATGCGCATCGCAAATGCAAATAACATGCGCAGCAAACAAACACCCCTCTGACTGAGCCCTGAAAGGGGAGATCTGCAGCAGATCTGCAGGAAGTCAGCGACATGTGAACGCACCCAAAAATGAGTCTGTCTTGCTTGAGGCAGAAGGACGGCAGTGGCGGCTCAGCATTACTGTTACATTGAGGGGGTTTACTGACATTTTAACCCCTGCAGATTCGAACATTTTTTTTTCTCATTTTGGGTTTTGTCCACGCTACGTTTAAAAAATCCTAAAACTCCTTTAATGTATCAATCAATGTAGCTGTCTGAAGGCTTGTTGTTTGTGGGACAACTTTGTATCTTTCTGTGGTACTCTGTAATGCACCGTATAAGTGGAGGGAAATGGAAAACCAATTCTTTCATCTTTGGGGGACGGGTTTCTTTGCATGGTGCACACATTGCAGTAAACAGAACACGATTATTCTATGGGTCAGTGCGATTAATATGAGACCAAATGGATAGATTTCTTTTTGTAATACTATTAACTCCTTCCCGCTCCTGGACGTACCTGGTACGTCATGGCAGCCTGGTACTTCCCGCAACATGACGTACCTGGTACGTCCTGGAGATAGCACGGGAGCCGGCTGTCAGTCACAGCCGGCGTCCCGCTCCAACAGCGGGGGGACATCGGAGATGCGCCCCCCGCTGTTAACCCCTTCCCTGCCGCGATCTAAGTAGATCGTGGCAGGGAAAGAGTTCACAGAGGGATCGCGATCCCTGTGTGTCTCCGGCCGGAACTCGCGATGTTATCGCGAGAGCCCGGCCTGTCACCATGGCAACAGGACGCCAGACACTGGCGTCCTGTATTGCCTGTGCCTATAATCGCTGTACAAGCGATAAGGCATGGCAGAGCAGTAGCTCTGCCATGCCTTATGACAGCGATCATAGGCACAGTGATGTAAGTCCCTCAGAGGGACTCAAATAGTATAAAAAAAAAGAAAAGAAAAGTGTAAAAAAAAGAAAAATGTAAAAAAAAAAATGTAAAAAACCCTTTTTATGCTTTTTCTAATATTAGCATAAAAAAAGGGGAAAAAAAACTAAAACCCCACATATTGGATATTGACGCGTCCGTAACGATGTGTACAAAAAGTTGAACATGCTTTTTATTTTGTACGACAAAAAGCGTTAAAAAAAACGCTAAAAAACAGAGGCAAAATGCTAATTTTTAGCATTTTGCCTCACAAAAAATGCAATAAAAGTGATCAAAAAAGCCGTACATTTCCCAAAATGGTACCAATAAAAACTACAGCTCGTCTCGCAAAAAAAAAGCCCTTAAAGAGCTCCGTACATAGAAAAATAAAAAAGTTACAGGACTTTGAATGCAGCTATAGAGAAAAAAAAAGATTTCCAAAAAAAGGGGGTTTTATTGCAAAAAAGTGTAAAAACCTAAAAAAAATATAACAATTTTGGTATTGTTGTAGCCGTACCGATCCGCAGAAAAAATTTAGTGTGTCATTTATGCTGCATGATTAACGCCGTAAAAAAAAAAAAAAAATCTATGGCAGAATTGATGCGTTTTCTCTCCCTGTTATCATTAAAAAAAAAAAAAAAAATTTACGATATTGTCTATGTACCCAAAAGTGGCACCGATAAAAACTACAGATCGCCACGCAAAAAACAAGCCCTTATACGGCCGCGTCCACGGAAAAATAAAAAAGTTATGGCTTTTGAAAAATGGAGATGGAAAAATACCAAAAAATCGCCTGGTCCTCAACGCCAAAATAGGCCGTGTCATTAAGGGGTTAAAATATAAAAATATCTTTGGAAAAAAATGCAATTTCTGCTGCCGCTTTCTGAAAGTCAGAACGCTTTATTGTTTCCGTCAGCATAGTTTTTTTTTTTTAAGGAACGTCCTGTAGATTTTATTGGTCCCATTTTGGAGTAGATATGACTTTTTGATTGCTTTTTATTATATTCTTCTTGGAGACAGATTGCAAAAAGTGAAATAATGCGGTACCTTGATAGATCGAAGCTTTACGGGTGCTGCGATACTAAATAGCTTTTATTTTTGTTATTTAGATTGTTTTTTATATTAATATGACAAAAGTCTGTTTTTTTTAATTACTTTTATTACGTTTTTATTTAATAATTAATAAAACTTGCTTCGTAGGCAATCTGCAATGACCCTTTCAAAAGGCCCCCAGCTGCCATGACAACCACACAGCAACCTGCAATCTTATCACAGGCGGCAGTGCAGGACCCCCGAAAATCAGTCGGGTCAGTTAAATGCCACTGTCAGAATTGATTGCGGCATTTAAAAGGTTAAGTGCTACAATGAGTGGCACAGTTTATCGGAGCTCTTGCAGGTGGGTGTTAGCTGTAAAAAAACAGCCAGCACCCGCGTTGTATAGAGCAAGTATGGGTATAAAAGGACTCCATGCTCCAAGGATCCAATCGCCCTGGATTTGGATGGGGATTATTGGGACCAGCGTACTGGGACACACGGTTCTGGTGGGTTTCACCTTATACCGGTTTTCCCATCTTGCACCAGGTGAGTGCTAAATTTCCTTCACTACAATATAGCACAAGTATTTCTCACTCTTAGCTCATAGGAGGCGCTGTTCATTTGTTTGTCTGGCGTTGTATAGAGCGGGAATGATCAGCGATCTCGCTCCATACATGCTCCGAACCTGCAGGACGTAACTGTAGCATTAAGGGGTTAGGAGAAGTTGGGGGGACCCAAGATGAACTATCGCACTCAGGTTGATGAGCCTTCAGCTGCACCCCTGTGCAAGGGTCAGTACAGAGATCTCTCTCATCATGTATTTATACCCAGGAGTGTAACAAGGGGGCGCTCTAATAACTATGTATAGATATATCAGGGGTCAGTACAGAGATCTCTCCCATTATCTATTATACCCAGGACTGTAACAAGGGGGCGCTCTAATAACTATGTATAGATATATCAGGGGTTAGTATAGAGATCTCTCTCATCATGTATTTATACCCAGGACTGTAACAAGGGGGCGCTCTAATAACTATGTATAATATAACAGGGGTCAGTACAGAGATCTCTCCCATCATCTATTATACCCAGGACTGTAACAAGGGGGCGCTTTAATAACTATGTATAGATATATCAGGGGTCAGTACAGAGATCTCTCTCATCATGTATTTATACCCAGGACTGTAACAAGGGGGCGCTCTAATAACTATGTATAATATATCAGGGGTCAGTACAGAGCTCTCCGCCATCATCTATTATACCCAGGACTGTCACAAGGGGGCGCTCTAATAGCTATTGATAGAAATATCAGGGGTCAGTACAGAGATCTCTTCCATCATCTATTATACCCAGGACTGCAACAAGGGGCGCTCTAATAACTATGTATAGATATATCAGGGGTCAGTACAGAGATCTCTGCCATCATGTATTTATACCCAGGACTGTAACAAGGGGGCGCTCTAATAACTATGTATAGATATATCAGGGGTCAGTACAGAGATCTCTCCCGTCATGTATTTATACCCAGGACTGTGACTGTGACAATAATTCAGATCCACACAGCAGGTCTGATCAGATCATACTTGGTTTTATTCACCTTCCATGGTCATGACAGCATAGCGACGTCTCGACTGGTCATCTGGGTCTTTCTCAAGCTCCTACACATATACTGTTATGCCCCACATTTTATATATGACTGCATCCAATGAATTTCACATTACAATTACAAAAACCTCCCATCCTCATGTTTCCCATCACTAACACTCACTTACCATTGGTCGGCACGTGAATGACGGAACCTTAGTCCAATAGATTACCTAAAGTGTCTGAATCGCATTACCATCACTGCTGCCAGCCACGTCCGCCCACATGCGCAGATCTTACATGAGTCTAGGTATATCGCCATAACATCACAATGTTCAGCACTCGCGCAGGGTCAACAGCAACGTCACACGTTCCCAGCGCTCACATAGCATATGTGAGCCATGGGTCAGAGAGATCTGCGCCTCATGTGACGATACCCCTCGCCTCAATCTGGTTGTCATAGAGACAACCAGATGCTTTTGCGCGCATTAACAGCAACCCAACAGTGCGGTAAGGCAGCAATCACGCCATATAAATCTCATGCCCCAAAAGTCATATGCTAAATAGCGCAAAACCCAATGGGATTCTATTAGAATGACAATCCAGAGCTATTAGGAGGCATGATGATGACTGCTGTCTCCACAGGTTGCAGTCGTTCCCATGCTTCTCACTCATTCTATACCTTCAGTTCATGCTACATGAATATTTATTGGTACGTCTACGGAGACCAGTCAACACCAATTTGTCAGAGCAGGATAATTATGTGTGAAATATCTTTATTAGAGATGAGCGAACACCAAAATGTTCGGGTGTTCGTTATTCGTAACGAACTTCCCGTGATGCTCGAGGGTTCGTTTCGAACAACGAACCCCATTGAAGTCAATGGGCGACCGGAACATTTTTGTATTTCGCCGATGCTCGCTAAGGTTTTCATGTGTGAAAATCTGGGCAATTCAGGAAAGTGATGGGAATGACACAGTGACGGATAGGGCAGGCGAGGGGCTACATGGTGGGCTGCATCTCAAGTTCACAGGTCCCACTATTAAGCCACAATAGCGGCAAGAGTGCCCCCCCCCACTGTCAGCATAAAGATCGTCCTCCTCTGGCACAGCTGTAACAGCTGTAGAAGAGAAGAACGATGTTTGCCCATTGAATTCAATGGAACCGGCAATACAGCCGACTCCACTGAATGCAATGGGCTGCCGGCGATCGCAGGATGAATGGTCGGAAAGGGGTTAAATATATAACCCCTTTCCTGCAATTCATCCAGAAATGTGTTACACTAAAAATATATACCGGCGTATAAGGCGACCGGGCGTATAAGACGACCCCCCAACTGTCACCTTATACGCCGGTAATACAGTGGAGCAAAGAATAAAAAGCATTACTTACGTTTTTAGATGATCTGCGGCGCTCCTGCAGGCTGTCACTCCCTCCTAATCCACGGCAGACAAGCTTTCTCCATGAAAGGCTTTAAATCCCTGCCTCCAGAAGCACATGTGCCTTCAGCCAATCACAGCCAATGACAATGATGTCATTGAATGGCTGTGATTGGCTGTGTTTCTGGAGGCGGGGACTTCAAGCCTTGAAATCCCCGCCTCCAGAAACACAGCCAATCACAGCCATTCAATGACATCATTGTCATTGGCTGTGATTGGCTGAAGGCACATGTGCTTCTGGAGGCAGGGATTTAAAGTCTTTCGTGGAGAAAGCTTGTCTGCCGTGGACCAGGAGGGAGTGACAGCCTGCAGGAGCGCCGCAGATCATCTAAAAACGTAAGTAATGCTTTTTATTCTTTGCTCCACTGTATTACCGGCGTATAAGGTGACAGTTGGGGGGTCGTCTTATACGCCCGGTCGCCTTATACGCCGGTATATATTTTTAGTGTAACACATTTCTGGATGAATTGCAGGAAAGGGGTTATATATTTAACCCCTTTCCGACCATTCATCCTGCGATCGCCGGCAGCCCATTGCATTCAGTGGAGTCGGCTGTATTGCCGGTTCCATTGAATTCAATGGGCAAACATCGTTCTTCTCTGCTACAGCTGTTACAGCTGTGCCAGAGAAGAAGGATTTGTCTTCTATATGTTCTCAATGGGGTCAGCGCTGCTGCCGCTGGCCCCATTGAGCGCATATAGAATGCATCCATAGCGAGCAGCGGGAGGGGCAGACTTTCATATCAGGCGGACACCTTATCTCCCCAGCCACTCACAGCAGGGGGGTGGTATAGGGCTTAAACGTTGCAGGGGGAAGTTGTAATGCCTTCCCTGTCTTTATATTGGCCAAAAAAAAGCGCTAACGTCTCAGGGAAGAAAGTTTAATTTACCAGAACACCGCATGGTGTTCGTTACGAATAACGAACATCCCGAACACCCTATTATTCGCACGAATAGCAAGCTCGGACGAACGCGTTCGCTCATCTCTAATCTTTATGAATCCAAATCATTCTATACATCAATACAAATCCATTTACTCTGACCACTTGTGCCATGTGGATATTAATCCCAAGGATCCATTGGCTACTTGTCATATGCTAATACTCTTATATCCCGATTTATAGGCCTTCAAATCCCATAGGTTGTTGTGTCATCACGGGCCGCCCTCCGCCGTACAATCTGAAGAGTGGAGAGAGACACAAACAGTAAAATCCTGCAGATTCTGATGGTTATCATATTAACACAAGGTATGCCGAGCCCTACAGATAAGGTGCCGGGCTATACTCAATATAAAGCCCCGAGGAGCGAGGGTGTCCAACCGAAATATCTATCCAGTTACTCTTCTTTAGTACTCTTTCCCTGTCTCCTCCTCTTATATTACTCGGGACATGATCTATTAGTCTAAAACGGGGCTGGCTGATTGAATGACCCTTTTCCGAACAATGCCTGGGGATGGGAAGCTCATTTTCCTTTCTGCATACCGTACTCTTGTGATTGATAATTCTGTATGTGTCCCTATGACAACCAGAATGGGTATGGTCACATCAGGCGCAGATCTCTCTGACGTGTGGCTCACACATGTTATTTGAGCGATGTGAACATCTCGTGTGATGTTGCTGTTAATCCCGCACAGGCGCCGAACGTTGCAATGCTATGGCTATATACCTACACTCATGTAACGCATGGGTGTGGATGTGGCTGGGAGCGGTGATGGGACGCGGGGAGATCTCGAGCGCTCAGGACACCAGTACATTCACAATGAGGATCTGGAATGCAATTCAGACACTTTAGGTAATCTATTGGACTAAGGATCCGTCATTCACGTGCCGACCTATGGTAAGTGAGTGTTAGTGATGGGAAACATGAGGATGGGAGGTTTTTGTAATTTGTAATGTGAAATTTATTGGATGCAGTCATATATAAAATGTGGGGCATAACAGTATATGTGTAGTAGCTTGAGAAAGACCCAGATGACCAGTCGAGACGTCGCTATGCTGTCATGACCATGGAAGGTGAATAAAACCAAGAATGATCTGATCAGACCTGCTGTGTGGATCTGAATTACTCATACACCTCGGATGCCGCTCACCGTAAGTTAGATTCTCTGGTGTTTATTGGGATTGGGGTCTCATCCCACGTGAGCGGGCATCTATTTTCACTCCACCCATGGTTGGATAATATTGGGGAGTGCGGTTGACAATCCTTTCTCTGTGAAGCTTGTGACTGTAACAAGATGGCGCCCTCTACGTCTAGAGAAAACAAGTTTTCTACACAACACAGAAGGGGGTTCTTTACTGTAAGAGCAATGAGACTGTGGAACTCTGTGCCTGAGGACGTGGTGATGAAGAATTCTATCAAAGAGTATGAGAGTCCATGTTATATCACTGATTACTCAGAAGGGTCGAAGAGCCTGGGATTATTCCGAGATTGGAATCGGAAAGGTGGTCTTTATCCTAAAATGAAAAAAGTTGTCTTCTACCTCATTGGGGGTTTTGCCCTCCTCTGGATCAACATTGAGGTGTAAATAGGCTGATCTGGATGGACAGGAGGCTTTTTTTGACTATGTTATTATTTATGACTCAGAATGCAAATGATCCTATACATTTTACCATATGTCCGCTGGTGCATTACAAGGAAGGGGAATGATAACCATGGAGCCACTTGCTTTCTGCATTGCTCACATGAAGTGATATCTCCTGATAATACGGTCCTCGGAATTCATTAGACTCATTTTCTAGCAGAATGCAATGTATTTTAGCATCTCCTAGATTCGCTTCCCACCTGCATTACTTAATGCTGGGCTTAATCTACGTATAATGAGATTTCCACCCCTGATTTGTCTTTGTCTGTAATCTACTAGGCAGGCCACTGGAAATGGGTCTGGCTGATTGAATAAGCCATGCATTGTGGATCTGCGCTGCGCTATGCATCTTGGGAAATAAACCTCTTAGTCATAGCTTTCTGGAAAACAGGATGGAATAAAATTCACTACTGCCAAAAGTTCTTTAGTTTCTTGGCAAATAAGATGTAAACATAATTATAATCCCGTTCTATCATCTTACCACCAGGAAGAAAAAAATACAAGAAAAGGGTGTTCCTGCCATGACACATGTTCCGTAAATGAGTCTCACTCCTATTTCATACTGAGTTAGATAATATTGAACTTGTTTCTGATCCCTACTGCTTTTCTGACCTTGGATCAAGGGGGCACATAGAACTTATGGAGCCTCATAGTGAAACTCCAAATGGGACCATCCCGCCCAACAAAAATATAATGCCTAACTATAAGACGATTCTTATAACACAGCGGTCTCAGATGCAGACGCTCAACTATAGTATAGCTCCACGTAACGCAGTCACCATCCCATAATAGTCAGCTGTATGCAATGATAGTGTTTACAGTGCAGTTACATCCAGTGATAGTGATTGCAGTGCAGTTACCTCCAGTGATCACAGGTGACGTGCTGTCTGTTTCCATCTTTCTTTCTTCATATGCACTGTTGCTGGTGGGGTTGTTTGTATAGAGAGGCATAGGCATCAATGCAAAAGTTCAACTTGATGCTTCCACCAGCATCACCACTTACCTGTCCCTGCAGGACCTCACTGACAGTCTGATAGGCATACACAGTTGAGTCATATTATTATGACTGTCTCCTACTTTTGACGCATAACACATGAAGGAATTGTCGTGTAGTGGGCTTGGTGGGAATATAAGGTGTTCAATGGGCGGTCTGCTTACATAATACACTTTGTTGCAAGGGGTAAAAGGGGCGATTTATTAGAGTTGCAAAAGAGATGATTACTGGCTTTTTGGCCAAGGGTGGCAGTATGTTTTAATTTTACCAATCATCGAATAACAGCACTTAGCACTGTATTACTAACATAGAAAACGGCCGTTACTTACTGAGTGGGGAGGGCATATAGATGCATCCTCCTCTCACCATGCAGGTAGCTGACTACCAAATGGAGGAGCCAATAACACCTGTGCAGGACACCGATGACACAGCCACTCACACTGCCTCCTGATAATGAGGGGGGTGGATGCTTGGTGCTCACTCCCACACATAGTGGATACAGGGTGCCAGACCATTCTGATATATGTAGTTCACCATGCAGACCAGCAACCTATTAATGACGCCATGATAATTCGGCGGGTTGCCCTGCATTTCCATCAGTGAACCACATTGGTACTGCCACCCTGGGCTCCCCCTGGAGTCTTAATGCCACACTGCATGTGAATGATAGATAATAAATGCAAGGCATTGGTTGGATGTTGGCCAAGATATATGAGCCCACTAACCACTTCACGGTTCCTTGCGTTGTAGTGGGTCCCTACACTAATATAAATGCATCACAGAAGGGGAAATAAAAAATGAAAAACAATCCCAGAAAATGGCCGTTCCTTACTGAGTGAGTGCATATAGATGCATCCTCCTCTCACCATGCAGGTAGCTGACTACCAAATGGAGGAGCCAATAACACCTGTGCAGGTAGTCAGCTACCTGCATGGTGAGAGGAGGATGCATCTATAGGCACTCCTCACTCAGTAAGTAACGGCCATTTTCTGGGATTGTTTTTCATTTTTTATTTCCCCTTCTGCTAGCATAATAGCACCTTTGAAGAGCACAAACACAGTATAACCAATATATAGCTTTATACACGCACAAGCACACGTACTCAGATATTCACATACTGCTAAATGTGTATATGCGTGTAAACATACATTTAGCTGTGTGTGCTTCGTATCAATGTGTGTAGTAGCGCTGACAGAGGGTCCCGGTGAGGGGAGAGGACTCCAGCTGATCAGTTATTGATGATCTATCCTGAGGATAGGTCATCAATAGTAATTTGTGGGGACAATCCCCTTAAATGCATGTAAAAGACTCCATTTGCTTTTGCAGCAGCTGACTGGCATTGATTGCTCCAGTTAAGTCTACAGTCAACTAGTACGCCCAGGTCTTTTCCATATCACTTTTCCCATTTAGTGTATATTGGTGACATCCGTTTCTCCTGCCCATGTGCAGAACCTTACATTTATCAACATTGAATTTCAGTTGCCATTTTCCTCCCCAAGCCCCCGGCTTATCCAGGTCCGTTTTTAGCCGTACATTATATTAATTATCTTGTATAATTTTGTGTCATCTGCAAATATTGATATTTTGCTGTGCAGCCCCTCTATCAGGTCATTGATAAATATATTGTACAGAATGGGGCCTAATACTGAACACAGTGACACTCCACCAGCAGCGGTGGCCCAATCAGAGTACGAACCATTTATTACCACACTCTGCTTTCTATCTCTGAGCCAGTTCTTTACCCAGATGTTTTCGCCCAGACTGAGCTGCCTCATTTTGTATATCAGCCTATTATGCCGCACGGTGTCAAATGCTTTACAGAAAGCAAGATATACAAGATCAATAGACTCTCCCCGATCCAGCCTAGAACTTACTTCATTGTAGAAGCTGATCAAATTGGTCTGACAGGACCGACTCCTCATGAACCCATGCTGGTGAGGAGTTATGCCATTGTTTTCCTTGAGGTATTCTAGCATGGCGTCTCTCAGAAACCCCTCCAATATTTTTCCAATTGAAATGTTGAAATGAGACTTACCGGCCTGTAGTTACCAGGCTGTCTACTTAGCCCCTTTTTTTGTATATTGGAACCACATTGGCAATGCACCAATCCAGTGGTACAACCTCGGTCTCAATAGTGTCCCTAAAAATAAGAAATAGTGGTCTGTCTATCACGTTACTAAGTTCTCTTAGAACCCTTGGGTGTATTCCATCTGTGCCCAGCGATTTGACTGGCTCTGCACTTCCTCTTAAGTTAGGCAGGAGATATTTTGCGGGGGGTTCATTTTATCCCCCTGCATCTCGTGTGACATTTCTTTTTTCTTCATGAATACACTTGAAAAAAAACTATTTAATAGATTTGCCTTCCCCCATCATGTCCTATGATTTCTCCTGCATGATTTGTTAAAGAGCCAGTGCTTTAAGTGCAAATCCTTTTACCGTTAATATAATTGCCAAAGAGAAACAAAATAACCCTAAACTGGTTTTCAATCAGTCTGTCTGCCTCCTCCTTGGCAGTTTTGATCTTTTCCATACATAATTAGTTTGTTTCCCTTTTATTTTTTTTAGAGCTTCTTCACTGCCTTCTTCTTTTAATAATTTTTTTTTTTTGTTTATTGCCCCCCTTAAAGTCCTGTTGAGCCACATTGGTTTCCTTCCACTTGCAGTGCTTTTATTTTTGAAGGGTATGAACTGCTCACAGTAGGTAATTAGGATGTTTTTAAGCTTCCCCCATTTGTCCTCTGTACTGATATTTTTGAGGATGCCATCCCAATTAATGTTGCTGATAGTAGTTCTGAGCTGATTAAATTTTGATTTACTAAAGTTTTTAGTTTTTTTTCTCACTCCCTGATAAGGCTTCCAATTAAATGACAACTGAAATTAATTATATTGTGGTTGCTATTTCCAAGTGTCCCTCAACCTGCACCCTCGTGATTCTGTCCGGTTTGTTAGTTAATAGAGATGAGCGAGAATACTCGATAAGGCAAACTACTCGAGCGAGTAGTGCCTTATTCGAGTACCTGTCCGCTCTTCTCTAAAGATTCGGCTGCCGGCGCGGGTGACAGGTGAGTTGCCGAGGTGAGCAGGAGGGAGCAGGGGGGGGGGGGGAGAGGGAGAGAGAGATCTCCCCTCCATTCCTCCCCTCTCTCTCCCGCCGCTCCCCGCCCCCTGCCGCCACCCGAATCTTTAGAGACGAGCGGGCAGGTACTCGAATAAGGCACTACTCGCTCGAGTAGTTTGCCTTATCCAGTATACTCGCTCATCTCTATTAGTTCATAATAAGTCCAGAGTGGCTCTCTCTCTAGTTGGCTTCCATACAAGTTGGGTAAGGTAGTTCTCTTTAATTGTTCTCAATGGAGTAAGGAATCTGCAATTAGGATCATTGTCTGCAGTCTCCATGTCATTAGTTGCAGCTATTGTGAGAGGTCATGTGTGTTTGCACCGTTTTCACTCAGCGGGCGAGCGCAACTGCACATTTGTCTGAAGTGCTCTGAAACAAGAATCTTGAAACATTTACATGTCAGAAGTGACCCTAATACATCAGTGACAAGTCTGCGAAATTCCAGAAATAGAAAGTGGCAGCATACATGGTGAAACTTTGAATATCGTATTTTTATTCTTTCATGGTAAGACAGGCAACGATTCGACTTTATAAAGACTTGATAAAGACTAGAACAGTCAAAACATTGCCTGTCTTTAACATGGAAGAATAAAATTTTGATATTCAAAATTTCACCTGGTATGCTGCCACTTTCTATTTGTGAAGTTTGGATCAGTGTGGGAATTTGATGATTCTGGTTTCCGGCGTGGCTCTGCATCTGCTCCACCTCATCCTGTTTGGATTCCTTTGCTTTGAGTGCTGTTGGACTTGACAATTTAAGTCTGCTAAATTCATCTTTTCCCCGGCGTCATTATGACGGCAGTACATGGAGGTTGCCCTCTGACCTTGTAGGAACAGGAAGCAAGAGACTTGAAAAGGCTCCTCCTTCCTCCCATTCTCCAGTGCTTCCTGTCCCTGACAGGGACAAGCAAGAGGGCTCCCTCCATGGAGCCAAAAGATCGACAATGGAGAGGGGAAGCGCGGACCACAGGTTCGCCCCCCCCTCTTACCTCCTCTTCATCCGCGGTCCGGGGGAACAGCGGGCCACAGGTCTTGCCTTCCCGCTTCATCTCCGCGGCGCCAGGGAGAGCGGCGGGCCAGAGGCTCCTAGGACCCCTCTCCCACCGGGAGCAGGTTCCAGCGCGTCAGGCGCAAAGCGGGGGGCGGGGCTAGTGACACGTCATGACGCGGTGACGTCACACGCCGAGAACCCGGAAGTAGAGCCCGGGAAATTTAAAAAGAAACCCCCCGGCAAGTCTCCACGACAGGCACCTTCACAGAAGCGTACACCCCAGGACTCAGGTCTGTCTTGCATTTCCACTTGACAGCACGACCAGCAGAGAGACTGAGGGGGAGGCCCTGCAAACCATGAGTGTTCCACTTAAACCAAAAAAGGTGCAATATGTACAAAGTTTGGTTTGACGGGTGGGCATTGTATGCGTGTTTATACGCCCTATGCATGTATCGTTGCGCCAAAGAGGGCGCAGGAAGTGCTCCATGTGTTTTAAAAACTAGAAGAGGCATATAAAAAATCGTTATGCCCAGAATGCATGGCAAAAAATCCTTAAAGAGGAATAGTCGACATTCATGGAGGACATAAGGTCCCCGGTCAGAGAGGAGGTACGAGCATCCATCTCTAGCCTTCCATCGGCCCAGCAGAAAAAGAAAAAAAAACGCCAAAAGGCCCAGTTATGCGCCATTGACAAACTCAGACTCGGAGCAGTCACTAGGCGAGCTCTCAGAGGCGAAAGTAAGAAGTACTATTTCGCGTCGGGTGATCTGGATGAGCTCTTAAAAGCGGCGAAAGACGCCATGAAAATAGAAGATACGGTCTAGCCAAGATCTGTTCAGGACGTCATGTTCGGCGGACTTAGAGCAAGAAACAAGATCGTGTTTCTAGTGAATACCACCTCGAAGAAAGTGATCTCCGAGTTAGTCAGGATGGCCGAGTGGTCTAAGGCGCCAGACTCAAGAGCACGCTCTTCCCCAAAACAGGGTGTTCTGGTCTCCGAATGGAGGCGTGGGTTTAAATCCCACTCCTGACAGCTCCAAAAGAGCCGGCTCAGACAAACACCTGTATCCGCCCCGAGAATATAAGGAGAAGCTCCGTTTCTCGGAGGAAGATGTGTGGGACTACGAGGACGTACCAAAGGTAAATGCGCAGGTGGCCAGGAAGACAGCGCTTCCCTTTGAGGACTCCTCCCACCCAAAAGACCCCATGGACAATAAAGTGGAGTCGAACATTGCGGCCGCGGCCGTGGCAAGGTCTATGTTCCTTTGGCCGGGGGAGTTGGACGACCAAGTCAAGCAGAGAGCGTCCAGAGAAAAGATCCAAGAGTGCTTACCCCTGCTAAGGTTAGCAACAGCCTTTCTGGCGGACGCCCCCGCCGAGTCAATGAGACTAGCGGCCAGAAGCACGACACTGTCCAATATGGCTAAGCGGGTGATCTGGCTGAAGACCTGGAAGGCGGACGCTACAGCTAAAACAAATGGTGCAACATTCCCTCCCACGGTCAGTATATCTTCGGGGCAGATCTGGATGAAATCCTGAAGAAAGTGGTAGACTGGACGCACGGCCTTCCAGACCCGGGGAGGACCCCATTACCCCTCAAGCGACAACCAACCTTCAGACCCTATCGGGGCGAAAGGGAGGACGAGCTGCTGGTCGCAGGGGTAAGATGGGAGAAATCGCTACCCCTGTAGAGGACCCCAGGGCTGGGGGGTAGATTACTGAGGTTAGCCAAGAGTGGCAGGGCACTACGGAAAACCCCTGGGTTCTCCAGCTGATATCCCAGGGGTACAGAATAGAGTTCTTCGTCTGGCCCCCAAATAAGTTTGCGGTTACTCCCATGCAATCCCCCGCTCTCCAAAATGTCTTCAGAGAGGAGATCGCTAACCTGCTACATATGGGGGCTATAATAGAGGTCCCCACGGTAGAGCAGGGATTGGGGTACTACTCTCCCCTCTTTTTTCGTTAAAAAACCGAACTGGTCGCACCCTATGATCTTTAACCTGAAAGGCCTGAACGGATATACCATCTATAAAAAGTTTAAGATGGAAACCATCAGGTCAGCAGTTACCCTAGTAAAAAGGGGGGACTATATGTGCACAATTGACCTGAAAGATGCGTACTTTCATGTCCCGATTCTTCCGGAACATCATAGGTATCTGCGATTTGCGGTAGAAATAGAGAACTGCTGTATCACTTCCAGTTCCAATGCCTACCATTCGGCATATCTACTGCACCTAGAGTTTTCTCGAGGATCGTGGTCAAGATGGTAGCGCATCTTCACGCATCGGGCATAAATATCGTTCCCTATTTGGACGATTTCCTACGAATAGGACCTTCGGCAAAAGCCTTGAAGGAAGATACTGCTCGATCTGTCACCCTATTCCAGAGAATGGGGTGGATCGTAAACTTCCAGAAGTCCAGTCTTCGGAAGATAATCCTGGGGGGTCAGATAAACTCTGAGTCACAGACCCTATCCTTGCCACCACCTAGGAAGGAGAGTTTAGGACAGACAGTCCGTAAATACAGGGATGGAATGAGACTGCCGGGCCTTAAGACATCGTGCATCCAGATTATACCATGGGCCCAGGCGCATTCAAGGACGTTGCAGAGGGCCGTCCTGGGCAATTGCGATGGAACAGCAACCTCATTAGATGACAAGATGCTCCTGTCATCAACAGTCGCTCGGTCCCTTCGCTGGTGGCTGTCGGCGCGTAACTTAAACGTGGAATCCAAGTGGGTTCCTGAACCCTTCGTTAGCGTAGTCACCGATGCGAGCCAACTCGGTTGGGGAGCATAGGTAGGACAACGCCTGTTACAGGGGGAATGGGGCCTAGAAACTAGAAGCCAGACCTCAAACTTCAGGGAGCTTATGGCTATCTGGGAAGTGCTGCGCAGGTCACAGGACACCCTAAGAGACAAACACGTTAAGGTCTTCCTAGATAACATAACTGCGGTCTCCCTTATTCGTCATCAGGGAGGTACCAGGAACCTCTATCTTCTGAAACTGACAGCCCGAATTTTTCGATGGGCCGAAGCAATGGTGTGGTCCCTAGTAGCAGTCCACCTCAGGGAATGCCAGAACGTGACGGCAGATTACCTCAGCTGAAGATATCTGGACCCAGGAGAGTGGTCTCTGAATCAAGAAGAGTTCCAACGCATCGTGGACATCCGGGACATGCCACAAGTGGCTCTCTTTGCGAACAGCTTAAACTCAAAAGGCCCGAAATACCTTTCCCTCAATCAAAGAGACAAAGGCGAGGGGATGGACGCGTTCTCTCAGATCTGGGACGTGGGTCTAGCTTACGCCTTCCCCCCCATTCCCCTTATCCCAAGGGTCCTGCAGAAGATTCGGCAGAGCCACGTGACCATCATACTAATCGCCCCGTACTGGGAAAAGCGCGCAGGGTTTCCCCTTCTCCTAAGTCTGGCTATCACGGATCCAATCCGGCTCTCAGCCAGAGAAGATCTCCTGTCGCAGGGCCCAGTTCTGTATCCCAATGTGCAGAAGCTGAAACTAACAGCCTGGATGTTGAGGAACAGATGTTACTAAGACAGGGCTTGTCCGCCAGGGTAGTATCAACTCTGCGCCAGTGCCGCAAGCCAGTAACTACCGCCATTTACAATAAGATATGGAAGAAGTTTTCTTCCTGGGGGAAGTCGGACGTTTCCGACCTCGACACCTCCGTGGCGGAGATCTTGGACTACCTCCAGGAGGGCCTCGACAAAACCTAAGCCCAGGGACCCTTAAAATCCAGATCTCAGCCCTCTTGGGCTTTCTGGACCAACTGTTAGCCGAGTATAAGCTAATCCGCAGATTCATGAAGGCGGCGGAGAGGATGAGACCGGTAGTCCATAGTTCAGTACCCCCATGGGACTTAAACTTAGTGCTTAAAAGCCTCTGTAGACTCCCCTTCGAGCCCATGGAAGAACAAACATCGATTAAAACACTAACCCTTAAAACAATACTCTTAGTCGCGGTTACGACGGCAAGGCGGGTTAACGAGATCCTGGCTTTTTCATGCAAGACACTATATATATTAGTCCTGGACGACAGAATTATATTAAAAATGGACCCCTTCCTCTTACCCAAAGTAGCCTCAAAATGCCATAGACAACAGGAGGTTATCCTTCCATCCCTTTGTCAGAACCCCAAAAACGATAAAGAAAAAGAATACCACAGCCTGGACGTGAAAAGAGCCATTCTGTGTTATTTAGAACGTACGTCTCCCTTTAGGAAAACTGACCATCTCCTTATTCAACTCAGGGGCTGGACAGAAGAAAGGTGGCTTCTAAGAGGTCCATTAGCCGCTAGAGAGAGAGAAAAAAAAACAAAAAACAGCGATCCAGCAGGCCTACTCCTCCAGCAACAGGGCGGTTCCGTAAGGACTGAGGGCCCATTCAATGAGAGCCGTATCGTGCTCTTGGGCAGAAAGGGCCATGGCTTCGCCAGACCAGATATGCAGAGCGGCCACGTGGTCTAGCCTGCACACATTCACAAAGCATTATGGAATAAATGCCAATCTCTCCTCGGACCTATCGCTCGGTAGGAAGGTCTTACAGGCAATAGTCCCCCCCCTAAGAAAAGTAATTTGGTATGGCTCCGTGTACTACCGTCATGATGACGCCGGGGAAAGGGATAGAAAATTCTTACCGAAAATTCCTTTTTTCCGAGTCATCACGACGGCACGGTATTCCCTCCCATTTAAAAAAAAAACTGTGTGTGTGTATATATATATATATACCTAGAGACTTCCACATATAATTTTACATGCGATATTATGGCATAATATTTCCGTTAATGTTCCGGTAAGGCACCCCTCTATTTGTGTTTAACGTGAACCAACGATGTCTTTTCTTTTGAGCAAATGAAAGCTTTCCTGATAAACTGAAACAGGTCCATGTAAGTAATTTGGAAGACACTGGAGAATGGGAGGAAGGAGGAGCCTTTTCAAGTCTCTTGCTTCCTGTCCCTACAAGGTCAGAGGGCAACCTCCATGTACTGCCGTCATGATGACTCGGAAAAAAGGAGTTTTCGGTAAGAAATTCTATCCTTTCTACTTTTTTGTAGTCACTTTCCATTTTGTATTATCCTAATACAAACACCTCAGACCTAAGTATGTAAGGAGCTTCCAGAGTAAAAATTAATTAGCAGCGCAGTATGCAGAGAGAAGTCACTCATTACTTTAATTTAAAATAAAACTCTAATTTCTGTAGTATCTATCTGTTCCCATTCTTACATTAAGGCAGTGTACTAAGGTGCTAACCACCAATGCTTTCTGAATTGTGCCCAGCTGATTGCCTGATAAGGAGGCACCAGTCACAGACACCACCCATATTGGGACACTAGCTGTTTCATAAAATGCACAGGTAGTTCATGAGCGACTCCTAATTTACTATAGTCAGAGGCATTTAGGGGTTGTGTAGCAGAGCTCAGAATCCCTCCTTTACCCCCAAAATGTACATACATATATTCTAGAAAACAACCTCTATAACACAGTGGCTTAGATACAGAAGACTCAGATACACTACAGTTGAGCTGCTGTACTATATCTCTGAATATGCAGTCACTACATAATAGTCGGAGACCAGCTCTACATAGTGATAGTGATTACAGAACAGTTCTATCCAGTGATCACGGGTGCGGTCTCATCCAATATCATCTATTTGAATTTTTCATCTCTGTCCAGGCCCAGAACTTCTTGAAGGTCCAGGAGATGATTTGTATATCCCCCGTGCATTCTAGGAAGAGTAAAGAGTCGCTATGAGCAGGAGGATTGCAGGGTTTAGCCAGGTCTAAGAGCTTGGACAACATCACCAGATCAGAGATCCAGAAGATAATTTGCATATTCTCAGTGCATTCTGAGAAGAGTAAAGAGTCACTATTAGCGGGAAGATCTTTGGGTTAAGTCAGGTCTAGCTGCTTGGAGGATATCACCAGACCGCATGCTGTTAGGAGTGTGAGTTTTCTCTCTTAGTAACATCAACTGACTATGTGCAGCATGAAAGGGGAGAGTAGCCATATGGATAAGCTACAATGTATGCTTTATGTTTGTAGACCTACCAGAGGAAAGGTCAAACTTAACCTGCCAGAAATGCAAGCTTTTGTCTCAACTGGAGGAAAAGATGCAATGTCTCTAGGAGAGAATAGCTACATTGAAACTCATTAAGGAAGGTGAGATATTCCTTGACAGCAGAAGTAACTCTTTAGAATATCAAAAGCAAAGATATGTCCAGTGTACCTGCAGAAGCAGAAGAATGGAAGCAGATGCCCCCCAAAAGCAGGGGGGGGGGGGGGGGGGGGGATAAGTAGTCAGTTTGCACCCATACTGCTCAGGAACCAGTACCAGGTTCTCATGCAGGAGAACAATGAAGATATGCATCAAGAAATGACTTTGCCCACAAATGACAGTCTAATATGCACTCAGAATCCTCTTGAATGGAGAAAAAGAGTGTTGTGAAGAATAGGAGAAGGAAAGTCGTGGTTGTGGGGGATTCCATACTGAAAGGAACAGAGGCCACCTGACATAACCTCACAAGAGGTCTGCTGTCTTCCAGGTACACAAATCAAAGATGTGTCTCATAGGCTATCACGTCTCTTCAGTTCCTCAGACTACTGTCTATTTCTTCTAATACAATTAGGAACAAATAACACAGCAAAAAAGGACCTTGCAACTATCTGCAGAGACTTTGAAGACCTCATCGGCAGGAAAGTGAAGGAACTAGGAGCTCAAGTAGTCTTCTCATCCATCCTCCCAGTGGATGACCATGGAATAAGGAGATGAAACAGGACTGTAGAGGTGAACAACTGGCTACATCGATGGTGCCAATAGGAAAGGATTTGAAAATTTAGATTATGGTAGGAATTACCTATATGATGGACTCCTTGCTAGAGACAAGTTGCACCTTACAAAAACAGGAAAGCATATATTTGGCAGGTTCCTTGCTACACTCATTAGGAGAGCTTTAAACTGGAGCAATATGGGAAGGGAAGTGAAAGGCAAAAATATACAGATAATTAATACAATTGAGAACCTTGTTATTAGAAGTGGAAAGAAAGAACGAAGACAAACCATTCAGAAGGAGAGTAGAGGAACAAGAGACCCCGATCATAAACTAAACCGTTTCTACACAAATGCCCAGAGCATGGGAAACAAACAAGGAGAATTGGAGCTCCTAACACAGGAAGCAAAGTATAATGTCATAGGCATCACAGAAATTTGAGATGATACACATGATTGGAATACGAGGCTTGAAGGATGCAACTTATTCATAAGACAAAATAGCAGAAAAAGATATCGTCTTCCACAATAAATCCTCCTTTAACGATAATTAATGTGACTCACCTGGTGCTCAGCAGATTGATCCCCCGGGGGATATCTGCCGGCACCTAGTGCCCACGTTGACCTCTCATCATCTTTGTCCTTGGTCCCCTTCTTGCGAGTAGCAGCCCAGGAAGAAAAGCTCACTGGATGACCAGGGCTTAAAGAATATCACCACAGAAAAAGAATTAAACTCAAACGTGTTGTGTTCACTGCCTACGCTGTCCAAAAGCCCATCCTCCCTCGGGAGGAGATTCCATCATGTGACTCAGGTCATGGGATCAGAGTTCTTGATCAGTGGTATGCATAATGCGTACCATTCACGTTCAGAGGCCTATCCTCCCTCGGGAGGTGATTCGGTCATGTGAACTAGTCACATGACTCAAGTCATGGGATTAAAGATCCTAATCTGTGGAACACATATTCCGTTCCACTCGCGTTTTATAAAGCTGGTTACAATTAGGCTCCATTTAAAAATTAAAGTGGTCGGTTCATCTTTATAACTCCACCTCGTTTACATCAAGATATTCTCATCCTGAACAAAAATAAGAATCTACGCATATATATATATTTTTTTTTTCTCCCCCCCAAATTATGCTTCCTCTAAAGGAGGTTTATGCACAAAATTCAAATAAAAATTCTCCTCGATTTATATTTGTTTACCTTAATAATTTATCAAATGCTAATAAATCATATTATTATAGCAAATTATCATATATAAATACTAGAGATGAGCAAGCGTACTCGTTCCAGTATTAGGGTACTCGAGATGCTCGTTACTCGAGGCGAGCACCACGCAATGTTCGAGTCAATTCTATTTCCTTCCCTGAAAGTTTTGCGCCATTTTCTGGCCAATAGAAACGCAGGGAAGGCATTACCACTTCCTGCTGTGACGTTCCAGCCCTATCCCACCCCCCTGCAGTGAGTGGCTGGCGAGATCAAGTGACCCCCGAGTATTTAAAGTGGTACCGCCCGCGGCTCGCCACAGTCACACAGTGGGAGAGATCAGGGACAGTGCTGATGCTGCTATAGGGAAAGTGTTAGTGTAGGATCCTGTGTACAAGAACCCCAATGGTCCTTCTTAGGGCTACCTGTGACCGTGTGCATTTTACAGGTTGTCTGATGGGAGTTGTAGTCCATCACTATTGCACTTAGGCCTGTTTGCGGCCTTCCTGACTATTTTTTTCTGCCTGGAGTTTGCCTTACTATACTGCTCTCAGCGACAAAGTCTAGACACATAATTCCAAGATTATTTACACCGGTCTGTGTCTGCAGTGAATTAGAGACACACAGCATACGGTCACAGCGACTGATAGAGGGAAAGTGACATACACACTATATAGCCTGTATTCTTTGACCAAAAAAAACAAAAAGCTCCTCAGTTGGGCTACCTTTGACTGTTTAAATTTCACAGGTTGCCTGATGGGAGTCGTAGTCCATCACTATTGCACTTAGGCCTGTTTGTGGCCTTCCTGACTATTTTTTTCTGCCTGGAGTTTGCCTTACTATACTGCTGTCAGCGACAAAGTCTAGGCACATAATTCCAAGATTATTTACACCGGTCTGTGTCTGCAGTGAATTAGAGACACACAGCATACGATCACAGCGACTGATAGAGGGAAAGTGACATACACACTATATAGCCTGTATTCTTTGACCAAAAAAAACAAAAAGCTCCTTCTTAGGGCTACTGCTGACCGTTTAAATTTCACTGGGTGTCTGATGGGAGTTGTAGTCTATCACTATTGCACTTAGGCCTGTTTGCTGCCTTCCTGACAATTTTTTTCTGCCTGGAGTTTACCTTACTATACCGCTCTCCAAGATTATTTACACCGGCCTGTGTCTGCAGTGAATTAGAGAAGCACAGCGTATGGCAAACGCAGCCACTTACAGAGGGAATGTGATATACACACTATACAGCCTGTATTCTTTTTTTTTAAAAAAACAAAAAGCTCCTTGGTTGGGCTACCTTTGACCGTTTAAATTTTACAGGCTGTCTGATGGGAGCTGTAGTCCATCACTATTGCACTTAGGCCTGTTTGCGGCCTTCCTGACTATTTTTTTTATGCCTGGAGTTTGCCTTACTATAACGCTCTCAGCGACAAAGTCTACACACATAATTCCAAGATTATTTACACCAGGCTGTGTCTGCAGTGAATTTGACGCTCAGCGTACGGCCAACACAGGTACTTATAGAGGGAAAGTGATATACACACTATATAGCCTGTCTTCTTTTTCAAAAAAACCCCAAAAAGCTCCTTCGTTGGGCTAACTCTGACCGTCTGCATTTTACTGGGTGCCTGGTGGGAGTTTCGGTGCATCACTATTGCATTGCTATGCCTGTTTGCGGCCTTCCTTTCATTTTTTTCTGCCTGGAGTTAGCGTTACGATTCCGCTCTCTGCATGAAAGTGTACGTGTATAATTCCATAATTATTTACAGCGGTCTGTGTCTGCTCTATTCGTAATCCACAATGCTGAGGGGTAGGGGTAGGGGTCAAGGATGTGGATGCGGGCGAGGATGCGGAGTTCCAAGTGAGGATGTGGGCACAGGCCGAGTTCCTGGTCCAGGTGAATCACAGCCGGCTGCTGCGGGATTAGGAGAGAGGCAAGTTTCTGGGCTCCCCAGCTTCATATCACAATTTATGGGTCTGCGTGGTAGACCTTTATTACAAATAGAGCAGTGTGAGCAGGTCCTGTCGTGGATGGCAGAAAATGCATACAGCAATGTATCAACCACCCAGTCTTCTACGCCACTCACTGCTGCAACTCTGAATCCTCTGGCTGCTGCTCCTCCTTCCTCACAGCCTATACTGCTGCTACATAAATGTTCCTGAGGTGTGTTTATACCTTTGCTACAGGAATGTTACAGTTGTCTGTCTATACTATGGGTGCACTAAGTCTTCCCATCTCGGTGTTTTACCTATGTGGCACAAATAATACAGTGACTGACTAGGCCAGAATTGCTGGCCGAGGACAAGATGCTTGGCGGGGCGAAACTCTCCCATGGTTGGGCACTCCGATTTCTTCCTGTGTAATACCATCTTTGTGCACTTACAGCATAGGCTAGGCCAAGGAAATCAAAGACTGCCCCTTCCAGTGTTGAGCTATCTATGTTGCGACACATGGATTTCCCATTGCTATGTAACTCAGGGCACCTTGGGTCACACAGGTGGAGGCTTGGAACCCAGTCTGACGCTGGGCCCACTAACGTGCTTCCCACGCAGACTATAGCGGGTCCTGGTCATGGTGTCTTGGGCTTGTAATGCCACCTCCTCCTCCTGCTTGGGGTCAGGGGATCAGCACTGGGCATCATGTATTTTCTCCCGTGCTACCACAGTTATCTGAGACACTGGTTTGGGCCAAAGAAGAGGAGCGTTACTGCATTGATGAGACCCTCACAGCTGTACTAGCATCAGAGTCTGCTCTATGCCCACGATTGCTGAGGGTGTGTGCAGAGGCCTACGTACTCGGGACAGTGAAAGTCTGGCATGTTTGGGCACTATTATTTCTTCATGTTTATTACTGTCTTTGGGTTCCTTCGGCTCGCCTATGCTGTGGGTGCACAAAGACTTCCCATAGCGGTGATTTACCTGTCCGGCACAAAGTCACTGACTGACTTGGGTAGGGTGTATACTGCAGATGGCTTTCCCCTTGCGGTGTCAATAGAGCTATCCGACACCTAGACAGAATGAATACTGTGTGGGCACATGGACTTCCCATTGCTATGTCAGTCGCGGCACCTTGGCTCTCACAAGGTGTTTGCTGGGACCGAGCCTGGCCAAGGGCCCGCTCTCATCCTTTCCACACAGGCTACAGCGGGCCCTGGTCATTGTTTCTTGGGCTTGTAAGGCCACCTCCTCCTCCTGCTTGGGGTCAGGGGATCAGCATTGCACATCATGAATTTTCTCTCGTGTTACCACAGTTATCTGCGAAACCCGTTTGGGCCAAAGGAGAGGAGCGTTACTGCATTAATGAGATGTTCACTGCTGTACTAGCATCGAAGTCCGCTCTATGCCCGCGATTGGTAAGGGTGTGGGCAGAGGCTTATGGCCTCGGCGCACTTTAAGTCTGCCATGTTTGGGCAGTCTGATTCCTTTATATTTAATGCTGTCTTTGGGTTCCTTCGACTCGCCTATGCAGTGGTTGCACACAGACTTCCCATAGCGGTGATTTCCCTGTCCTGCACAAAGTGACTGACTGACTGACTGACTTGGGTAGAGGGCAGAGTGCAGATGGCTTTCCCCTTGCGGTGTCAATAGAGCTATCCGACACCTAGACAGAATGAATACTGTGTGGGCACATGGACTGCCCATTGCTATGTCAGTCGCAGCACCTTGGGTCTCACAAGGCATTTGCTGGGACCGAGCCTGGCCAAGGGCCCGCTCACATCCTTTCAACACAGGCTACAGCAGGTCCTGGTCATGCTTTCTTGGCCTTGTAAGGCTACCTCCTCCTCCTGCTTGGGGTCAGGGGATCAGCACAGGGTATCATGTATTTTCTCTCGTGTTACCACAGTTATCTGAGAAACTTGTTTGGGCCAAAGGAGAGGAGCGTAACTGCATTAATGTTACAGGGGTCTGCCTATACTTCAGCTGCAGAAATGTTACAGGGGTCTGCCTATACTGCTGCTACACAAATGTTACAGGGGTCTGCCTATACTGTTACTACAGAAATGTTACTGGGGTCTGTCTATACTATTACTACTGAAATGTTATTGGGCTCTCCCTAGACTTCTGCAACATAAGTGTTACTGGGGTCAGCTTATACCTTTGCTACAGGAATATTACAGGGGTCTGTGCATACTATGGGTGCACTAAGTTTTCCCATCGCGGTGTTCTACATATCTGGCCCCCCAAAAAACACTGACTGACTAGGGCATGGAGTGTGGGCCAAAGCCAACATGCATTTTCTCTCACGTTACCACAGCTATCCGGGGCACTGCTTTGGGCCAAACAAGAGGAGCGTAACTGCATTAATGAGACGTTCACAGCTACGCTAGCATCGGAGTCCGCTCTATGCCCGTGATTGCTGAGGGTTTGTGACGAAGCCTATGTCCGGGGCGCAGTGAAAGTCTGCCATGTTTGGGCACTCTGATTTCTTTATGTGTACTGTCTTTAAGTTCCTTGGGCCCACCCATGCTGTGGATGCACACAGACTTCCCATAGAGAAGTTTTACCTATCTGTCCTCAAAAGACTGACAGACTCGGGTAGGGTGCAGAGTGCAGATAGTTTACCCATTGCATTGTCGATGAGGTATCCGACACCCAAACAGAATGAGTAGTGTGTGGACACATAGATTCCCCATTGCTCTGTCACTCGCAGCACCTTGGGCCACACAAGGTGTTTGCTGGGACCGAGCCTGGCCAAGGGCCCGCTCACATCCTTTC